>NW_004443954.1:19757792-19808673 GCF_000243295.1 Trichechus manatus latirostris | reverse complement strand
CACCCCGCAACCCCGCCCCCGGCCCGCCTGGGCCCCACCCCGCTCCCGCCACCCTCTCCGCCGGCGTCCGCACCCTCGTTAACTACGCCCCCACCCCCGCTCCGGGCTCTTGGCAGTAGTGACTTTTCTGCAGAACGCTGCTACTGGAGGCCTCGAGTCCACAGGGAGCGGACTGGAGGGAGTGCCTCTTCTTTGTGCCCTGTAAGTGGGCAGCTGTCCGAGGGACCGGAGGTACCTACCTAGAGGTGGATGGGCTGTGAGAGTGGCCCCTCTTGTCTGTCTTCTGTCTGCAGCCTGGCACCTCCTGTGATCCGTGTACCAGTGGCTTGCAAAGGCCAAGGCTGCCTTCGGGAATCGCAAAAAACCAGAAGGGTGACTCAAAGCCACGATTCGAGCTAGTGGGAAAACCCGCGGGTTTGCTAATTGCCCCTCGTGGAATTCTTGTCTTTTTAGAGCTGGACCCCAGTAATACTCTTGGTGGGCCCGCAGAAGACCTGGAATCAGCCTCCTTATTTTACCTGTCGGTAAGCGGGATGAGGAAATCGCCAATCATGTCTTCCCATTTTACCTTCCAAAACTGGAAACTTGTGACTTTGTGTCTTCTGGTGATTGGGATAGTTTGGGGTGTCTTGGCGCTGTCCAGCAGATTTTATCCCGCGGCCTCTGTCCTTGGTGGGAAGTACAAGCAGGAATGGGCATAGTTATTTACCTTACCAGGAGGGTCCCTGGGTGACACAGTTTGCGACTGTCTACTAAATTAAAGGTTCGAACCCACTCGGTGGCACCGTGGAAGAAAGACCTGACTATCTGCTTTCCTAAAGCCCACGGCTAAGAAAACCCTGTGAAGCAGTTCTACTTTGTAACACATGGGGTCACCATGAGTAGGAATTAACTTGAAGGTAATGGGTTTAGTTGTTTAGTTTGGTTTCCGAGGAAGGAGCTGCCCAGCATATTAGAGCCCAGCCAAAAAAACCATTGCCGTGGAGTCTATTCTGATTCATAGCGACCCTATAGGACAGAGTAGAACTGCCCCACAGGGTTTCCAAGGAGTGGCTGGTGGATTCAAACTGCCAGCTTTTTGGTTAGCAGCCAAACGCTTAACGATTGCACCACCGGGGCTCCTGTTAGGGCCCCAAAACCCAAAGCAAACCCACTGCTGATTTCAACTCAGTGACCCTATAGGACAGAGAAGAACTGTCCCATAGGGTTTCCAAGGGAGCGGCTGGTGGATTTGAGCTGCTGACCCTTTGGTTAGCAGCAGAACTCTTAACCACGGTGCCAACAGGGCCCCTGTTAGGGCCCACGACCCTGCAAAAGAGCCTGGAAGTACTTTATCTGTTCTACTTGTCTCTGGCATCAAGGAGGATGCTGATAACATTTTGCAACCCTGCACACTCTTCTAGTACACGTTGTCAATTGCTCTGCAGAACTTTCCCATAGATAGGTTGCTTTCTCTGCAGTTGAGGGCACTGGTCACATACAAGCAGAGAAATTTGGAGGAAAAAAAAAAACTATGAAGACACCATAAGAAATGATAAAATTAACACTGTTGGGAGTCTAGGCATGATTTCTTTAGGAACTGTCGGTTAAGCATTGGATTGCACTCCCCTGTATCTTCTTTCTCTTAAGCCGTTGTTTTCTTCCCTTCAGCATTTTCATAAGTAGCAAAAATCCAGCTTTCTCTTTACCTTCAAGATTGAAATGGTAAGAGGGTGGTATGGGCAGAGGAAGACATAAGAAAAAAGAATTCCTTTCCATCGGATTCAAAGGAAACTCCATATTCACAAGAGTCCTTCAAGGCATAAAATAAAATACAAAATAGAAATTATGTTCTTTCTCCTAATAAAGGTCTTTATAATTAAAGTCAAATGAAGTTTTGTGGTTTATATCATCAGCTTTCAAAATTCAGTTGTAGATGTTAAAATGTGCCTATGTGTATTTCCTTCCACAATAAATATTTTAAAAGGCTTTTAGGTTTAAACTAAAGATTTAAAAGCTTAAATTTCTGTCATTCATCCAACATTTATTACCAACATATTACCTTATTTCAAAAATTGATTTTTAAAAATTCTCTTAGAATCCATAATTATCCATTGCCATTGAGTCAGTTCTGACTCATAGTGGCCCTATAGGACAGAGTAGAACTGCCCCAAAGGGTTTCCAAGGAGTGGCTGGTTGGTGGAGTCAGACTGCCAACCTTTTGGTTTGCAGCTGTAGCTCTTAACCACTGTGCCACCAGGACTCCAGAATACATAACTGGTTTCTATATAATGACCCTGGGAATATCAGAAGCATGATATAAAATGGTTCAGGGCTGGAGCTGTATCATTTATCAACATCTCGAAACTTAGGGGAAGGCATGATGTGTCCCTTTTGCTCTGCATACCTGCCGCTTTCCTCTACCTTGAGAGAAAGCATAAGTGCATGGCACCTGTACAGCCCTCTACTTAATCAAGGGCCTGGTTTCTTCCATGTGGAGTCAAAGTGGTATGTTTGTGCATGGTATGGTATGATGGGTTAGACTAAACTATCAGCTCCACTCACACATAAAGAGTAGGCAATGAAGGTTATGTCAGTGTAATCTGAAAAAATGCTCTTTTTGTAATGCTCCACCTTAGGCCCATCATACATTGAATGGATATATGTCTACCAAGATAAAGTTGGGGAAAATTGAGTAGCTAAACCTCCAGGTAAATCTTATTTGGAAAATAAAATAGTAGAGAGGCATTGTACTACTTTTCAATTTCTAGAACGTGTGACAATATTCTGGCTAAATTCAGTCATCTATTTATTTGTCCATTCATTCATTCATTTGTACATTAGTCAACAAAGACATATTGAGCAGTACAAAACACTATGTTATATACCGTATATAGGTTTGAAATATAAAAACAAATTAATTATAAACTCTCCCTGCTTTAGATAAGTTTATAGTCTTCTAGAGCAGTAGTTTCTAATGATTCTTGGAAGTGGAGTTACCATAGCAGCTTGAAAAAATACTCATGCCTGGACCCTACCCCCGTTATTGTTAGTTACCCTGGAGTAGGTTCCAACTCAAAGCGACCTTATGTATATCAGAACGAAACATTACCCGCCCTGTGCCATCTTCACGATCTCCAACGTACTCAAGTCCATTGTTGGCAGCTATTGTGTCAATCCATCTCATTGAGAGTTTCCCTCTTTTTAGCTGGCCCTCTGCCAAACTTGATGTCCTTTTCTAGCAAGTGGTCTTTCCTGATAACGTGTCCCAAGTAAGCAAGATGAAGTCTCACCATCCTCACTTCTAGGGAGCATTCTGGCTGTCTTCCTCCAAGACTGATCCTACCCCAGATATTCTGATGTAATTCATCTAGGATGGGGCCCGGGGCACCAGAATTTTTAAATCTCCCAGTGGTTTCAATTTGCAGGAAAGATTGAGAATGATTGGTCTAGAAGGAAAGATAAGACGGACACAAAGGGAATGTGTAAACCCCAAAATTTTAGTGAACAGGCAGGAGTGTTATTTTTTCTTGGTTCTTGCAAGGGGACATTGAGGATCACCATCCCAGGACCCCATCATCTGCGCTACCCTTTTTGCGACTGACTTTGGCTATTTACAATTGATTTTGGCCAGTTACTCTAAGTAAACATGCATGAATTAATGTACAGGTCTAGATTACAATTTATTCATCTGAACTAGGAACTTTCTAATGACCAGAAAACTTATGTCCACGAACAAAACATCATACTTAATAGTAATTGATGTCATAATATCAATTGTTTTTGTTAGCTGACTTCAGGTTGGCCTCTGATTAACGACCATCCCATGTACAATGGAATTCGGACTGCTGTGATCCATAGAGTTTTCATTGCCTGATTTTCAGAAGTAGATCACCAGGCCTTTCTTCCTAGTCTGTCTTAGTCTAGAAGCTTTGCTGAAACCTGTTTAGTATCATAGCAACACACAAGCCTCCACTGACAGATGAGTGGGACTGCCCATGAGGTGCATTGGCTGAGAATCGAACCACAGTCTCCTGCATGGAAGGCAATAATTCTACCGCTAAACCACCAATGCCCTCAATAATATCACTAGCTACCATTAAAGAAAGGCCTACTGTGTCCTAGACCTGGTCATTATTTCTTTACATTTAATTTCACTGTCTCATTTAATTTCACAAATTATTTTGGAAGATCTAACCAGTAATTACAAACCACACTCAATATTTGCTTTTGTTGCTTCACCATTACCCATCTTCACTTTAATTATGGTTTCATGAAGCATTTTGTTTTCAAATTTGCAGCTATTTTCACTGACCACATTTTATGTTTACTGATTCTTCATAGTATGTAGGTAAGTCCTAAATCTTGTAGTAATGTGTCCAAATCACACATAGAATGTGTTACTTTGGGGAAAATATCCTCTAGATAGTTAATCCTATCCATAATTCTACTCTGTCCAATAGGGTTGCTAAGAGTCAGAAATGACTCGACGGCAATGAGTTATCCATAATTTATGAGAGTCTTACAAAAATTATTCAACAAAAAATGTCATTTCCCGAGGGACTTTTTTTTGTTAGATTTTGGAGTTAGTTTTTTTTTTTTTTTCCAGGTGAAATTCTTTATGTACTGATAATGAACATAAAGCATCATATAAAGAGATTTATTCTGAAATATCAAGTATTAAAACTAAAATTAAAGCATGCTATATTTTGTATCTAAATTAATCTTCAGTCCTTCACTGGCCTCTTCTGATTTAAGGGTGAATATTTCAGTAATAGGAGACCTTGGGTAGCACAAAGTGTTAAGTGCTTGACTACTAACCAAAAGGTTGGCATTGGAATCCACACAGAGATGCCTTGAAAGAAAGGCCTGGAAATCTGCTTCTGAAAGGTCATAGCCTTGAAAGCCCTATGGAGCAATTTTACTCTGCAATACATGGGATCATCATGAGTCAGAATCCACTGATGGCAACTGGTTTGGTTTTTCTGTTTTGGTTTACAGTAGTAGTTGAGGCCACAGTCTCTCTAGCAGAAGGAAACCTTTTTTATTTAAACGCCATTCATTTGGCACCTCATATGGGCCGCTTTGTATTATAATGCATTTTATTATTCTTGTATATCCAAGTTTATCTTTCTAACAAGGTTTTGGGATGAAGTAACTATATTTGTTTTCTTAGGACCTAACCAACACTGAAGACGCCCTGGTGGTGCAGTGGTTAAGAGCTTGGCTGCTAACCAAAAAGTTGTGGGTCACTCCAACGGGAAAAAGATGTGGCAGTTTGCTTCTGTAAAGATTACAGTCTTGGAAACCCCAATAGGCAGTTCTGCTCTGTCCTATAGGGTCACTGAGGGAATTGTCTTGATGGTAGTGGGTTTGGTTTTGGTTTAACCAACACTGAGTCCTATACCTTTTAAAAGTTCAAAAAAAAATTGTTAGTTTCTGGGGTCTTAAAAGCTAGTGAGCAGCCATCTAAGTAGCAGCTGTTGATCTCTCTCCATCTGGAGCAAAGGAGAATGAAGAAAACCAAAAACTTAAGGAAGCAATTAGTCCAAAGGATTAATGTCCCACATGAACCACAGCCTCCTCCAATCTGAGACCAGAAAAACTAGATGGTGACTGGTTACCACTACTGACCACTCTGACCGGGACTTGGTTTGAATGGTTAAAAAATGTGGAACAAAATTTAATTCAAAAAAAAGAGACCAGACTTATTGGTCTGAAAAAGACTTGAGGAACCCCTGAGTCTATTGCCCTAAGACAACCTACTAACTTGAAACTGAAGACACTCCCAGAGGCCACCTTTCAGCCAAATAACAGATTCAAAAAAAATCCAAATCTGTTGCTATCGAGTCAATTCTGACTTCTAGTGATCCTATAACAGATAGGAGTAAAAAATGAACAATAACACCCGTGAAGAATGTGCTCTTTAGAACAATCAATTATGTGAGACCAAGAGGGCAACATCTGTCCAAAACCAAAGATGAGAAGGCAGGGAGGGACAGGGAAACAGTCCGAATGGAAATAGGGAACCCAGGGAAGAAATGGGGAGAGTGCTGACACATTGCGGGGATTGCAACCGATGTCACAGAACAGTTTGTATATGAATTATTGATTGGAAAACTAATTTTCTATGTAAACTGTCACCTAAAGCACAATAAAATGTTCAAAAAAATATCATTAATGGTTTTGATGGGGAATGTTTGTATTTCTCAGTTTGCCAGTTAGAATTTACTATTGTCCAGAGTTATTTAAATTTTTTCTAAGGTAATTTAAATGTAAAATAGAATGATATGCAATAACTAATATAACGCAATGGAAGAACACAGAGTACTGAAGTTTATTTCCTGGGGAGACTAGTGAGAAATGACTAGATTGTAAGTCTTTCAACCAGAAAATAAAGGATTTCAGAATGATGAGGAAAGTTTGAAGGAAATGATACCGGGTCCACAGATACCTCTCATGGTACTAAATGACTCATAAAATGCAGTATTTTTTACATAATATAGAAAGTGTGCCATGCTTGTACATCTCACCATTGAGTGTGGTACAGTACTTTGATCTTCAACAATATACAACATTTGTGGCATAATAGCTGTAATAGGACTATTCAGCTATTTTACAAGGCAATAATCCAGTCCTCTCTTATCAGGATAAACTGTGAGGACAAATCCTTTCAAAATCAGAATTAATTCCTTGTAGAAGAGTGAGGCTACAATTATCCCTTAAATAGGAGCAGCTGCAACATGGTATCGGCCTGGAGTGTGGCAGCGAAGTGTTTTTCCAATGCAATTAAATGGATTTTTTTTTAATGCAAACTAATATTCTATAAAAAGTCAATTGGAAGGTGAGTAGGTGTGGAATTGCTGAGATGAAAGAAACAATCATTTTGCTTACCTGAGTTAATACTCCTGCCTTAGTAAATGCTATTTTGGTGAAAAATGGATAATCAAGACTCGTATTTTCCTGTGAAGTAGGGCTCCAAAAAGGAATGAGAGTAATACAAAGGAAAGATAATTCTGGTTTGCTGGTACACAATATGTCTTATTTTGAAATGTGTTTACAACTATGTTTTATTATTGTTGCTGTTCAAAAAGATATGATGAGTCAATAGCAACACTTCAATTTAAACAGAAAAGGTAATACTGGGCATAAAAATATAAATACAACTTGTAGGACTTATACTAGCCAGCACTTATGTCCATAGTGAGACAAAAAGGGATGTGAACTTAGTTTTTGCCATCAAAATGATCAAAGGATTGGAAAATAAGACCTTCGTGAAAGATTAAAGGGCCTGTGTGGAGAGGCCAATACTCAGAGGCAATGTAGTCTGTTCAAACAGTGTATATCAAGAGCTCTCTCTCGAATGATGGGAAAGAACACCTCCACTGAAGATATGAAATGAGGAATAAAATGCAATACTAGAGCATTTAGGATTTCGGCAGACATAAAAAAGAATTTCCCCCAGTGTGGTCTTGAATACATTGCTAAAGTAGAGTTGTGGGTTCTCCACAGGGCTGATTTTAAAATCTTTGTACCCAATGAAAGTTTGTTGAGTCACCCATACCCACTGGCATGGCTCTCCTTCTTGAAGTATGCTTCCCTTAAATAAGATTGCAGACCCTGGGTGGTGCAAAAGGTTACCCTGCTTTGCTGCTAAGTTAAAGGTTGGAGGTTCTAGTCCGCCCAGGGGCACTGTGGAAGAAAGACTTAGAGATCTACTTCCCAAAGATTAGCCACTGAAAGTCCTATGGAGCACAGTTCTAATCTGACACACATGGAGTCACCATGAGTCAGAATTAACTCAACAGCAATTGGTTTTTTTTAAATGTAAGATTGAGTGGACAAAGGGCTTGAACTTGCCTCTAATTATCTAAAGGGCTCCTGTGCTCATTAATTTTGGATAACATTAAGTGGACTTCATCTAGACGATGAACCAAGGAATCTCTTGTAGTTCTCTGAAGTCTAAAAATGCTTTCTTTTACAAGATTTTCAAGGACTTTAGTTGTGGAGAAAAATTGCAAACATCTGATTTTATAGGCAAAATTTAAGATATGATATAAAACTATGAATTAAAATGATTAATAAAATTTTAGAGAGTTGTGTTACTTTGTAAAAGGATAGTCTCACATGATCCAAACCCGTTGCTGTCGAGTCGATGCCAACTCATAGTGACCCTATAGGACAGAGTAGAACTTGCACCATAGGGTTTCCAAGGCTGTAATCTTTATGGAAGCAGACAACCACATCTTTCTCCCACAGAGTAGTTGGTGGGTTTGAACTGCCAACCTTTCAGTTAGCAGCCGAGCGCTTAACCACTGTGCCACCAGGGCTCCTTCTCACATGACAGGGATTGCTTTTTAGGAAGCTCTCACAGCCAAAGATGAAGGAAAAGAAATCCTCTAGCCTTACTGTAATATCTTTTAATGCATAGCCTTCAGTTCAATAATAGAAAAATCACACATTTTTAAGACAGCAAGGGACTCCCCCAGCTTCCCATTCAGGCTGATAGTTGCTGCTAAATTCCCACCTCTTCCATGGAATCTTCCGGGGCTCACTAGGTAGTCTCACGCAGTCATTTGGTGGTAGTGACAAAGTCACCCTCATCCTGCCTAGTTTAAATTCAGTTCCTGATCTTTACCTCATTTAGATATTCACTGCTTCCGTCCACTATAAATCCACTTCTGCTTGACCTTTGTTGTTGTTGTTAGGTGCCCTCCAATCAGTTCTGACTCATAGCGACCCCATGTACAACAGAACGAAACACTACCCTGTCCTTCACCATCCTCACAATCTTTGTTATGTCTGAGCCCATTGTTGCACCCACTGTGTCAATCCGTCCCATACATGGCCTTCCTCTTTTTGCTGACCCTCTGTTTACCAAGCATGATGTCCTCCTCCAGGGACTGGTCCCTCCTGTTAACATATCCAAAGTACGTGAGATGAAGTCTCGCCATCCTCGCTTCTAAGGAGCGTTCTGGCTGTATATCTTCCAAGACAGATTTGATCTTCACATGATGCAATTACCTGCTATTCATGTACTTCTTCAGTGTTTCCATTTTGTTCCTAATGGCTTTCAAGGAAGTTTGCCTGAATGAGAGTGTTTGACGCTGATTATAAGGTCCTAGAGGGAAGGGAAGGAGCTCTGGTGGCACAGTGGTTAAGCCTTTGGCTGCTAACCGAAAAGTAGGTAGTTTGAACCCACCAGCCACTCCGGAGAGAAAGATGTGGCAGTTGGCTTCCATAAAGATTACAGCCTTGGAAACATTACAGGGTAGTTCTTCTCTGACTACACACAGCAACACCAGAGGGAGGGTCAGAGAGTCTTTGAATAGGACTGATTGTTCCCATAGATCATCATGCCTTAAAAAGTGCTCTTTGCATGAAGATAATTAAACTTGGCATACTTGTTTCTTGGTCTCGACTAATACAAATTGAAGATGTCATAATATGTAAACAGTTCCACTTCATTAAGACATCTTGGCAAGAGTTACTATGGTCTCATATTTTCTTTATTGCCTTGTGTATATTATTATAGTCTAATATCACTTTTAGTTAAGGAAATCGTTATTAAAGGCCCTCTAAGGTCGCTATGAGTCAGAATCTACTCAACAGCAACAGGTTTTTTTTTTTTAAATGCATCATGCTGCGTGAGTCCCTGGTGGTGTAGTGGTTAAGAGCTCGACTGCTAACCAAAAGGTCAGCAGTTCAAATCCACCAGCCTCTCCTTGGAAACCCCATGGGGCAGTTCTACTCTGTCCTACAGGGTCACTATGAGTCAGAATAGACCCGACAGCAACTGGTTTGGTATTTTGGTTGTATGTCATGTGCCTCACGTAACAGTACATGCTAGCTGTTGTTGCCCCTCCTCCTCCTTCCACCTCCTTCTCTTTTCTTTTTGTTTTCTCCTCCTCCTTCGCCCCATCTTCTTGGCTGCATTATCCATTTAAGTTTTCTGTGTAGCTTCTATAAGCATTTATAACTCCTAGAATAGAAATTAGCCAGAGGATAAGTGGAGAACAGAGCATTTAAACAGAAGAAACAGCATGAAAAAACTCAGAGAGGCTTCAAAGACAAAGAAAATTTAGAAACAAGAATGGCGAGCATTTGTGTATTTTCTGTAGATTTTAAGGTGCCAAAGCGGGGAGAGAGGAAAGAGGGGTGCCTAGCAGCAGTGGGAGGAGATGTAGAGAGGTAGTTCCATTTACTGAAACCCTGTACCCCTAAGAAAGAGTTAGAAGTTTGTCTTGAAAATGTTGGCGAGTCTTAAGCCATTTTAATACAGGGACCTGACTTTGATTTGTACTGTAATGTTTTATGGATGATAGGATGTTCACTGGTTATTTCTACTGCAGGAAGTATCCCATAAGCAACTGTAGGAGTTGGTGACTACAGAAGGAGAGGCCAGACACTCCTTTTTCTGAAATATTGTTAATCTGCCATTTTAGTAGTTGTGGTATGTAAATATACCCAGAAAAATATTAAATTGCATGTCGTGACCCTTTTTGATCTACCTATCTCTCCAACTTTGTATTTTCCCAACCTCACAAACCCCTTCCCTTCAGACCCAACCTCAGCATCTTAAAGTACAGCAAATACCACACTGTACAGACCACAGCGTCGTAATCACAATTCTGAGATTCAAAAAGCTCTAAAACTTAAAGTTGTTTTATGACACATTTGAAAGTAAAACTAGAGGCAGAACCTAATCTGAACTGAGAGGTTCTTTATAGAATTACTTGATCCTAGTCAGTGCATATTTATGTTTTGCTACAGAAATATTATTGGGTTGGATTACAGGGAGCTACCCCAACTCCTGCATGGAAAGGGGTTATGTAACGTACTGTTTAACCTTTCAAAAATTCAAAAAAAATTGTAAATTTCAAAATGCATTTGGCTTATGGAGACCTGTACTTGCAGTAAGCTAAATTGACTGTAATTTTTTTGGAGCAGACCTATCAAGAAATAACTTGCCTGTAATAAAATCCACTAATTTTAAATGTTTAATTTGATGAGTTTTGAGAAATGCGAAGCATCGCCACAATCACAATATAAAAAACTTCCGTTGTGCTCCTTTGCAGTCAATCCTTTCTCCCAACCTCCAGCACCTGGAAACCACTGACCTAATTTTTGTCACTATAGTTTTGGCTCTTTTCCAAAATGTCATCTAAATAGAATTATTCAGTATGTGGTCTTTTGCATCTGGCTTCTTTCCCTTAACATAATCCTTCTGAAATCCACCCATGTTGTTACATCTATCAGTAATTTGTTCCTTTTTATTGTTGAGTAGTATTCCATTATGGTCGTAACACAGTTTTGTTTATTCATTTGCTGTTTATTGGGCATGCAGTTTCTTTACAGTTTTCAACTACTGTGAGTAAAGCTGCTATGAATACCCAAGTACAATTATTTGTATGGACATATGCTTTCATTTCTCTTAGGTAAATATTGAAGAATGTGACTACTAGGTTACATGGTAAATGTATGTTTAAACTTATAAGAAACTAACTGCCAAACTGATTTTTAAAACGACTATCTTTTTTTGTTCCTGCCAGAAATGTATGACAGCTTTGGTTGCTCCAAATCCTCGCCAACACTTGGCGTTATCAGTCTTTTTAAATGTAGCCATTCTAATGGGCTTGTATTGATAACTCATTTAATATTAGCCATTCCAGTGGGTTTGTATTCATATTTTATTAATTTACATTTCCCTAGTGCTAATGGTGTTGACACTTTTCATACATTTATTTGACATTAATGTATTTTCTTTGATGAAGAGTCTGTTAAAATATTTTGCCTATTATTGTAATTTTATTTTCGTCCACTTACTGAGTTTTAAGTGTTCTTTGTATATTTTGGATGTAAGTTCTTTATGAGAACTTACAAAAAAAGCTACTAGAACTAATAAATGAGTTTAGCAAGGTTGTAGACTACCAGAAGGAGTCCCTGAGTGGTGTGAATGGTTAAGAGCTGGTCTACTAACCAAAAGGTTGGCAGTTCAAACCCACCAAGAGTTGCCTTGGAAGTGAGGCCTGGCAATCTTCTTCCAAAACATCATAGCCTTGAAAACCCTATGGAGTGCAGTTCTACTCTGCACACTCGGGGTCTCCATGAGTCAGAGTCAACTTGATGGCAACTAACAACAGCAACAACAGGATACAAGGTCAGTATATAAAAATAATTATATTTCTGTATAACAGCAACAAACAATTGGAAATTTAAAAATGTCATTAATAATAGCATCAAAAATATGAAATAGTCATAGATTTTACAAAATATGTACAAAATATGTGCACTAAAAATTACAAAACAGTGCTGATAGAAATTAAAGAAGATGTATATAAGTAGAGAGACATACCATGTTCATCATATGGAGGCTTCAACATAATTAAGATGTCATTCTGGCCAAACGTATCTATAGATTCAATGCATTCCCTATCAAAATCCTAACAGATTTTGTTGTTGTTGTTAAAAATAACAAGCTTATTTTAAGATTTATATGGGAATGCAATGGACTCAAATAATTCAGAAAAAGAAATGTAAAATTAAAAGAATTACACTACTCCAAGCTAAGAGATACTTTAAAGCTACAATAATCAAGACCACATAAAACTAGCATAAGAATACACATATACATCAATCAAACAGAATAGAAAGTCAGGAAATAATCCCATACATACATGGTCAATTGATTTCCAACAAAGATGTCAAGGTAATTCAATGGGAAAATGATAGTTATTTCAGCAAATTCTGCTGGAACAATTGCATATCCATGTGCAAAAATAAACATCAACTCTAACCTTCACAGCAATGCAAATATTAATTCTAAATGGAGCACTGACCTAAATGTGAGAGCTGAAATGATAAAACTAATTTAAGAAAACATAGGATAAAATGTTAGACAAAGCTCTCTTAGGTCACAAAATGCACTGGATTATATAAAAATGAAAAACTTGCTTTTCAGAAGACACTGTTAAGCAAATGAAAATGCATCCCACAGACTGGGAGCAAACATTTGTCCTAAAAAAGACCTGTAACCATCATGTTTTTGATACTTCTCTGCCTCTGTTTAGGCTGCTTCCTCTGCTTGACATGCCCTTTCCCTTGGTCTTTGAATGAAGAGCTCCTATTTCTCTTTTAGACTCCACTCAGGCATCAGGAAGGCTCACAGACCCTGCAACTCTCCCCTTCCAGGCTAGTCATAGCATCTATCACACTGTGCCTTCCCAACCAATTTGTCTGTTTTCTATATTAAAGTCACTAGCTCCTTTAGGGCTGTCACAGGTTGTTAATGAGTCTTCCTTGAATTCTGAGGCTGCATTCTTCCTCATATAGTCCAGATTCTCAGATTATTTGCTCAGCATACAGATTCAATAAGTATGGTGAAAGGACACAACCCTGATGCACACCTTTGCTGATTTTAAACCATGCAATATCCCCTTGTTCTGTTCGAACGACTGCCTCTTGGTCTATGTACAGGTTCTGCATGAGCACATAGCTCTAATGTCTCTCAAATCTTTGTCCTCTTCCTATTTTCTGGGTACCAAGTGCCTGTTTCCAATTACCTACCAGCTAGATCTGCCTGTATTCTGCAGGCACTCACGCTCAGCATATATAAATACAATTTTGATAAATGAAATCAATATATAAATCATTTCTTCCTGGAATACATATCTCATTTAATAGTAATACTCAACACCCTGGTGTGCCAATTATAAACTTTGCTTTCACCTCCCATCCCATAAAAAATATGACTATGTCCTTGCTAATCTACCTACTAAATATAATTCACATCTGTCTCTCTGCTCTTTTCTTAATCATGGGTCTCATCATTTCTCATTTCTCCTCTGGAGCATTGCTGTAGCCTCCCATTGTGTCTCCTTACATGCAATTCAGCATCTACACCCCCACCTTGACTATTATCCTAAAAGACAATTTTGAGCACAGAATTGCCCTGCGTAAGCACCTTCGACAGCTGTCTGATACCCAGACACACTAAATCATTTGCTCTCCTGCAAATAACCACACACACTTCCCTTCTTTTCAAGCATTTACACCTACTGTTTCCTCTGTCTAGAAGAACATCATCACTGTCCCATATTCCCATGACAACTCCTGTTACCTTTAAGACCCACATTACACATTACTTCTTCAGTACAGTCTTGTTCAAATCCCTACTCTCGCATACATCCACACTGTGTATTCCTTCATCACTGTGATGTAATGATGAGTTTATAAACTAACTCTTCTTCCACTCTAGATTACATCTCATCATCTTTGTGTTCCCCAACATCTGGTATGGTAATGAATACAAACACTAGTTTTGAAAGGGGAGGTATTTCTGATTTTGATGTGACCAGCTTCTATTAGGTGTTATTTGGGAACAGTGTCATGTATTTTATGGTGAATACAGTAGTTGAAAAAAAGATTTAGCCACTTTCTTAACAGTGGTTTATCTCTCCCTCAGAGAAAACCAGAATGAGTTTTTTAATAAAATGATTGAAAAGGTACACTGAATCTTCAATTTAATTATTTCAATTCCTGCAAGAAAGGTCTTTCAGAGAGACTGCCACTTGGTAAAATGTGATAAAGTTCCAACACATTCTAAAAATTGTAAATTAATTTATAAATTTCCATTCAAAGTTTAATCTGCTGTTTTCCCATATGAAAGAAAACTCATAAGACTGCTGCCCATTGATTTAGTATCTTTGCATCTAGACTTTAGACTGGTATTTAATCTCCTTCTAGAAGCTTCCAGAGGTGCTTCGTAGATATCAGTGAATGTTTCCCTTTTTTTTTCCCTTCCAAATTAAGGACTTCTCAGCCCAGTGTTCTAGCTTAAATTTCTAATCTTGTCTCTCTCATTTTTTGTGTTCCAAATACAACAGATAGTGCATATTCTTTTAACATACCCTGGCTCTTTCTGGCTTCTATGTGTTTGTTCATAGGCAGTGCCCTGCCCTGCCTTGCATTTCCTTTTGTCATAATCCTGACCCTCTTGCCTCAGCCCTCATCTCAACTGCCACAGCCTTCCTGAAACCTCTTCTGGTCTTTCCAGTTGGACCTCCACCCCGCATTCCCTAGAGCACTTGTTGGGACTCTTTAATGGCTCTTCTCATATTTCACCTTGTACTGCAGCTGTATGTACTTTGTCTATCTCCTTTCTCAATGAGATGATATATTTTCTGGGAAGTATCGTCATGTCTTATTCATCTCCAAGACCCTGCAATGTAAAGCACAATTTCTTGAACATAATAACTACTCAATAATTACTTGCTTAATTGAATAGAGTTAAAATCAAACAGATTTCTCTTCATTATGTGCTGACAAAATAATTATTATAAGTTCACAGTAAGTGGTAGAGCCAGGATTTGAACACAGGGTGTTTGCTGCACTTCAGACCCCTGTATTTTGTTGCTTCCACACCAAACAGAATTTGTATTGCGAAGTTGTTGGGTCAGCTATATAATTCAGCTCTAATCACAAAAACATACAAATTGTGCAATTAAGAGAACATTTTCTCCTTGACAGAATGTGGGAAAAAATGTTTTTCTTCTTCTGTGACATTATTTTCAAAGAGTAGGAACATTTACCTATCTGGGAATACTCCTTTTATAAATTTATTATGACCTTGTCATCTATTGTCTATCTTAATTCTTTTAGAATATGTAGATATACATATATAGAGAGAGAGAAAGAGAGAGAGACATATAGTCACAATGTCACCATACACTATGGCATAGACTGGGCCTGATTTAAAGAACTGGTCTAAAAATTCCTTGAACACTGCTCAGTAGCTCAGTGATGGCAAAGGTATATTTAGTGCCAAGAACATGGGATTTCTATTAACCTGAACGTAGAGCTCGGGGGCTTATTCTGGGTCTTTGAGCTTCAACAAACAGGAAGAAGTGAGGGAGCTGTAAGACATCTTCTTAATCTCATTCTTTGGACTTGAAAATTCAATAAAGGAGTCTAAAAGATAACATTAACTTAATCTGTCCCCACATAAAATAACCACTTGTTCTAGCTGAAAGCATTATTTTATTCATGTTTGGAATATGAGAAAGAACTGATTGAAGCATGAGGTGGCATTGAGTGCTCTTTCTGCGTTATGGGATATACTTGAACTTATTTTTCGTTAATGGCTAAGCCTTTTCTAAGGACAAGAAAGAGCAGAGAGTCTCTTTTACAATGCCCTTAATAGAAGTTTAACAGCAATATTCTCCTGACATATCTGAAATTCTTCTTCATTTGCAGTTGATTTCTTTTTATTTTTACCATTTGATGTGCCAAATCAATGTGCAGTTCTTCATCACCTAATTCATTGAGAACTCCCTTTCAACTCAGTGGCCTTATGTTCAGAATATCTTAAGTAGGTTTTTATTTTCCTTTACAAACCAATGTAGTTTCCTTTCTAAAACATTTGGAGAATTTGAGGTTCTGGCAGGATACAGAGACTACAAATCATATTAACTAATATGCTTTGCCAAGTGATCAGACAGAAAAAGAATTGTGCAGAAATAGGATATATCAACCATGTTGGCCCTTGTTCTTCAGAGCTTTGTCTGTTGCTGTCTAAGAGGGCCAATGTCAATCTCAATCCCAAGTCCAGTGCCAATGTCGGTGAGTGCTGGCTCTATGGATGGCTTGAAGGCATCCTGTCTCTTGCTTCAGACCTAGAAAGGTCTCAGACCCTGTTACACCATGACAACTTCAGCAAACAAGTTTGCCCTTAAATTTGATCTATGGTCCCTTGCAAATAAAGTAAGGTCTATAAAGCTTCATTTATCTGGATAATTAAAAAAGCTTGTGAGAACATACTGAAAAAAACTTTTTTTCCCCCTTTTTTAGATGGCACTATTTAGCTTAGCTTTCTTTACCTTGAAACTACTCCAATGCAAGCAATGACTTCTGCCAAGGGAGTAGGAAAAAAAAATACTTCTATAGCCTTGGCCCTTGTATGCACTTTGTGATGATGGAAAGAGGTTGGTGTGGGGATTAAGAGGCCAGGACGTAGGATCCAACCAATCTGGGTTTAAATACAAGTTCTGCTATTTACTAGACTTTGGGGGAGTTAACCCTTTGGTGATTCATTCATTTTCTCCTTTGAATTTTTTGTGGATACCATATGTTTTCACTAATGGAAGGCAAGCTGATTAAAGTACTGATTCAGAATTTTTCTTATAAGTATAGATTTTGATACCCATTATCTGGGATCACGTATGTCCCAGTGGACAGAAGGACATAGTATATCCTACCAATATAAGTGAATGAATGCATGGTAAAATAACTTATAGGAATTTAAATCTCTTGAAAAGTACAACTGCAATGCATTATTCCTTATTGGAAAAGCATTATTTACTGTCCAGAAGCTAGAAAAGAAGGGAGCCAGTAACACCTGGGAACAATGAATAGCATAAAAGAGAAAATGACCACTATGACTGAATGAAGACTGGTAATTGCTTATATTAAGTACATTCTCAAGAGAACATAGTAACTGGGAAACATAGTGAGGGGGCTTATCTCTCAGAAATAAAGGCAAACCTGTCAAAAGTTTAGAAAATTCACACATCCAGGAGGCATCACCTAAGACAATGCTCAGTCTACACACAAATTAGGCTCCCACTCAAGATTTTTTAGTATCATGCATTTCAGAAGTCTCCCATCTTGAGGCTAAATGCATTAAAATAGGGCTAACTCCCTCCCAAAGAACTCTAGAAGCATAAAAAGTGGTTGGGATACTGTATGTCCCCCGAGTTACCAAAGAGTTTAATGAATCTTTCTGATCCTCAGTTTCCGCATCTATAAAACAAGGATGCCAATAAGAGGACAATACATACCTTATGGTAGAGATACTCCCAAAGTCTGTACAATAATAATTCTGACATTTATTGAGCATATAGTAGGTATGGGAGCCCTGGTTGCACAGTGGTTAGAGCTCAGCTACTAGCCAAGAGGTTGACAGTTTGAAACCACCAGCCACTCCTTGGAAACCCTATGGGGAAGTTCTAATCTCTTCTATTGGGTCGCTATGAATCAGAATCGACTCAACAGGAGGCGGGGCCAAGATGGTGGAGTGTCAGATGCTTCCGGTGGACCCTCTTACAACAAAGACCTGAAAAAAACAAGTGATTTGATTATATATGACAATCTGGGGGCCCTGAACATCAAAGGCAGAGTTGAGGAACCACACTGAGTGGCAGGGAGAGGGAGAGATGGTTCAGAAGCAGCGAGGAGTTGCCAGACCTGACCCAGGGAGAACCTGAGAGCTTCAGGCCTGAGCAGCTCGTGGGTGAGCGGTGAAGTAGGCAAGCGGCAGTGCTCAGGAGGTGAGTTTTCCGCACAGGGAGAAAGCCAGCACCAGAGAGTCTACACGGCCACCCAGAACCAGTGAGAAGCAGCCCTCATTGGCAAAAGATAAGTACTTGTGTACAGCTTACCATGTGGATCAAAAACACCCCCCTTAGGGAAAAACCTCTCTCTCATTTACCTCCCTGCTCCCTGGTTTGCACTAGGTCCCAGACTGGCTTCAGCAATTGCCGAGTCCCTTGGGCCGGAAGTAGGATCTGTCACACACTTGGAGCCATTCTCCCTGCCTTGGAGGGTGAACAAACTAACAAACGGGAAAAAATGAACTGCCAGCTCCCCTAAGCCAGGCCAGGAACCTAAGGTAGGCACAGCTTCTTTGCTTAGGCACAGGTATAAAGGATCCACAGACTTTGATGCCTTTCCTCCTGCAGAGACTTGTGTGGGCCCATCTCAACAGTGTAGGCCCCCATTACCGCAGTACAACAGGGTATATACTGGAACTCTAACTTCAACTGTTCTGGCTGTGAAATTGCAGATTCTTGACATTTGACACTGCTCTGCCCATTAAGCAGGGTCTTCACCTACCCACATCAGGGGCCTGAGGACTGGTGGCTCCACTCACACCACCTAGCCACCTGCGATAGGAGCCCATGAATAAGAGGTGCCCCCCAGTCCTTACAGCCAACAGCATTAGGTGCTCATAGTCCAGCTGCAAAACCCACCCATCTATGCATTCTAGGCAACAGGGACACACCTTCCTCATGGACACTCAAGGGTGGCTGTCAGCCCCCTGCCTTGCTCAGAGTGTGTCCCCCTGCTGCAGCCAGATGCCTGTGCCTACACCAATCACCCATGCCTGTCTAGGACTGTAAGTGAGAGCCTACACCACACACTTGGTGGCTATCTACCTGGGCACCTGAGCTGAATCCATACAGGAAGAGCGGGCAGACTCCTGAGCTCACATACCTAGTAACAGATCTAACCACCTGGTGACAGGACATTAGAGCTTCAAAGGTGCCAATAATCAAACTAGCTCACAAGAGCAGCCTATTCGGGCATATCAAAACAAAATAAGAAGCTAGGACACAGTAAGCAAACATAAAATAAATAAATATAATAACTTATTGATGGCTCGGAGATACAGTCAACATCAAATCACATAAAGAAGCAATCCATGATGGCTTCAGCAAGCTCCCAAAATAAAGAATCTAGAAATTTTCCAGAGGAGGAAAATTTCTTGGAATTATCAGAGGCAGAATACATAAGATTAATATACAGAACTCTTCAAGAAATTAGAAAGGAAATTAATTAAAATGCAGAACACATAATAGAGGAAATTAAAAAGATTAGAGAAGAGCATAATGACAAATTTAACAAGCTGCAAGAATCCATAGAGAGACAGCAATCAGAAATCCAGAAGATTAACAATAAAATGTCAGAATTAGACAACTCAGTAGAAAGTCATAGGCGCAGAATTGAGGCAATGGAAGTCAGAATTAGTGAGATTGAGGATAAAGCACTTGACACCAACTTATTTGAGGAAAAATCAGATAAAAGGATTAAAAAAATGAAGAAACCCTAAGAATTATGTAGAACTCTATCAAGAGGAATAAACTATGAGTGATTGGAGTACCAGAACAGGGGAGGATAACAGAAAATACAGAGAGAACTGTTGAAGATTTGTTGGCAGACAACTTCTCTGATATTGTGAAAGATGAGAAGATAGCTATCCAAGATGCTGATCGAACCCCACATAAGGGAGATCCCAAAAGAAAGTCACTGTTTCAGTCATCTAGTGCTGCTGTAAAAGAAGTACCGCAAGTGTATGCTTTTAACAAAGAGAAATTTATTCTCTCACAGTCCAGTAGGCTACAAGTCCAAATTCAGGGTGTCAGCTCCAGGAGAACGCTTTCTCTGTTGGCTTTGCAGGAAGGTCCATGTCATCAGTCTTCCTTTGGTCTGGGAGCTTCTCTGCGCAGGAACCTCAGGTCCAAAGGACATGCTCTGCTCCCAGCACTGCTTTCTTGGTGGTATGAGGTTCCCATGTGTCTCTGCTTGCTTCTCTCTTTTATATCTCAGAAGAGATTGCATTAAGACACTAATCTTGTTAACCTCATCAGTGTAACCTCATCACAGTGATAGAGTTTATAACACATGAGGAGATCACATATAATCCCATCATAGTGGTAGAGTTTACAACACACAAGGAAATCACATCTGATAACACAATCATACAATACCGGGAATCATGACCCAGCCAAGCTGCTACTCACATTTTTGGGGGGACACAATTCAATCCATGACAGTTACCAAGACGTATTATAATCAAACTTGCCAAAACCAAAGATAAAGAGAGAATTTTAAGAGTGGTTAGGGATAAATGAAAAGTCATCTACAAAGGAGAGTCAATAAGAATAAGCTCGGACTACTCAGCAGAAACCATGTAGGCAAGGAGGCAATGGGATGACATATACAAAGCCTTGAAGGAAAAAAACTGCCAGCCAAGAATTATATATCCAGCAAAACTGTGTCTCAAATATGATGGCAAAATTAGGGCATTTCGAGATAAACAGAAGTTTAGAGAATTTGTAAAAACCAAACCGAAATTACAAGAAATACTAAAGGGAGTCCTCCGGTTAGAAAATCGGGAACATCAGATAACAACCCAAGACCAGAACACAGGACAGAGCAACCAGATATCAACCCAGATAGGGAAGACACAAAAGTAAATCAAAGCTAAAACACTGTAAATAGGGAAACAGAAATGTCAATATGTAAAAGATGACCACATTAAAACAAAAAAGAGGGACTTAAAAAATGTCGACATAGATTTTTCATATGGAGAGGAAGTCAAGGCAATATAAAGAAATAAAAGACTGGTATAAACTTAGAAAGATAGGGGTAAATATTAAGATAACCCCAAACAAAACTAACAATCCTACAAGTCAAAATGAAAAGCTAGAAAAATATAAAGATTTAGCAAACACAAAATCAACAACAATGAAAAAGATGAAAAAAAAAATACATAAAGAAAAGCGACTCAGCACAAAAAATTAAGTGGAACAAAGAAACTGTGAACAACACACAAAAAAAGACATCAAAATGACAGCACTAAACTCGTACCTATCAATAATTATGCTGAATGTAAATGGGCTAAATGCACCAATAAAGAAACAGAGAGTGGCAGATTGGATAAAAAAAAAAAACACAATCCGTCTATATGCTGCCTACAAGAGATACACCTTAGACTTAAAGACACAAACAAACTAAAACTCAAAGGATGGAAGAAAATATATCAACCAAACAACACTAAAAAAAGTTGACTCAACAGCAATGGTTTTTTTTTTTTTTTTTTTTTGGTGTAGAAGGTATGAGTTTAAGCTCCTTGCACATATTATCTCACTTAATTTCTTACAGCATGAGAGGACTCTATTACGAGCCCCAGTTCCTAGGAGGGGAACGTGAAGTAAAGAGCGATCAAGTAACCACACCCCGCAGCAGGCAAGTGGCCGGCTGGTATTCTTTCAGGCAGGCTGGTTCTGGAGTTGCACTTAATCACTTTGAAAAACTACTTTTTTACAAGTGTTCCCAAAGTGACTCGTGGTGCCATCAAAACACACAGTTGCGTGCACAATCGATACACAGTGTGTGCCTGCACCACACTGTACAGCCTCGGAGTCATCCAGGACTGGCAAGGGCTGTAGTTGGATGCCTGCCTGTGCAGGTCCTGGGTTAGGGCCAGTGGCATCACAGTGTGTGGAGGGTGCAGACCACACTGGATGACACTGTCAGAGGGAGTGAAACCAAAAGTGACTGTCTATAAAAATTTTGTGTTGTGTTTAAGCAGAAATTTATTATATTTTATAAAAATATCCCTGTAGTTAGTTACAACAAAATTTTTTTTCTTAGGCCCACCTTACATGTATCGATATACTTACAAGGCTAAAACTCTATGCTAATCTACTTTTTGAACCTTCTAATGTGCTTCTGTCAGAGATGTCATTATTACTGGATTACAATTACACTTCCAATCACGTGGTTTCATCTGCACGCCCTACAAGCACACACTTTTGTTTTTGTTTTTATAGTAGCTGATTTTGTCAAATTTTCTGGTGTTTTAGCTACAGTATTGTGGTAATTAGTATTTGTAAACCTATATCAATAAAGTTTTTGAGAATGAAGTAGTAATTAAAGGAAAAAACAAACCAAATCAAACCTGTTGCCTTCGAGTTGATTCTGACTCATAGCCATTCTATAGGTTAGAGTAGAACTGCCCCATAGGCTTTCCAAGGTGCAGCTGGTAGATTCGAACTGCCAACCTTTTTGATTAGCAGCTGAGATCTTAATCACTGCACCACAAGGGCTCCAATTAAAGGAAAAGAAGGAATAATATACGGTAATTATGATTTACGAGTAACATTAGTGCAAAAAAACATTATTAGGGATTCTGCATGGTCTGGTACAGGAGGAGGTCCATAGGCGGGGGATGACACCATGAGTTACCACACTTAGTGGCACCAACCCAAGTGACACCACTGGTTAGTGCACAGGTTTGGGCACAGTGGGACCCCAGAGGCCAGCCTGCTCTGAATTTCCCCTGGAAGCCTGAAGAGTGGATCAGTTTTCTTTCCCTCTGTTTCCTGCCTAATATTTTTGCACTTCACCCTTTCCTTCCCCCTACTATCCTTAAATATCATCAGCCAAACAAATAAGAGAGTAATACTCTTGAGGCTCTATTTAAGATCCTGTGGGCTGGAAGGCTGAACAAAACATGTCTAGGTTAGTAGTTAGACATGGTCTTGGCTCACCTCCTATCTCAAGATTCTCTACAAACACTGCTCTCTTGGTGGAGCCTTTCCTCACCTCTGGGCCCCAGCTTGAGTATTTATCTTATTTTACCACTTTTCCATATGCTCCTATGCAGTAGGTGGGTTTGTTCACCCTTCTCAACCAATACCCAGACTATAAGTTTCTTGGGGACAGGATTCTGACTTGCTTTTCATGGTATCCCCTGCAGTATCTAGGACAGTGCCTTACAAAAAGAAGCTCATTAACAACTGTAAAGTGTCTATAACTCAAACCATCCCATAATCCAAGTCACAATACAGATGACAGCCTGGGAGAAAATAGTTGCAGTTTATGTAACAAAGTGTTGTCATCCAAGACATACAAATAATTTATTCCAATTAAAAATAAAAAGAGCAAAAATTATTAAACATATTAAGAGGGTGTGAATAGTCAATTTACAGAAGGGGAAAAACAAATAAGCATATAGCCAGTAACATGACAAAAATTCTAATCCTCACTAGAAACTGAGAAAATATAAATGAAAATCCCAAAGAAAAAGAATGTTTTTAAGCTTATAGGCAAAAACTAAGGAAAAGATTTCCAGTGAAAAAAGGTGAGGGAGGATTTTCATAAGAATGGATAGCATGAAGGAGTGTGAAGTTTGAAATCATATTTTATATGTAATTTTGTATACATAAAGATATATAATAGGTATAGGTAAATCTACATCTAGATAGATGACAGATAGATGGATGGATGTTTCGGAAACAAACCAGTAAGGATAAAGTCTAAATTGTTAATAATGTTTACCTACACTATTGGGATGGATGGATGGAATACAATTTTAAAAGGTCTGGGATTATAGACAGTTTGTTCCTTTTTGCATTTTTCAGGATTTTCAGATAATAATAATAATAATAAAAATATCAGCAACATTGCATACAGAAAACATCATAGTGGCAGGAACTGACCAGATACTCACCAATCCTGTTCTGATTCCTGGGTACACAAGAAAACTACATTTCCCACCTTCTCTTGCAGTTAGGCTGAGGCCATATGACTGAATTTTGGCTGAAGAAATATGGGTTGAAGAAAATAAAGCCATTTCTAGATTTGGCCATAAAACGTCTCCCGGTATATTCCCTATTCCCTCTCTTTGTGGTCAGCTTATTGAATGCAAAGGATCTAGATGGAATTCTGAGGCAGCTTTCTGAAGTGGTAGAGACACATGGTGGAAAGAGCAAGGTTCCTGAGTCACCATGTGGAAGAGAGCCACATAAGATGGCTGCGTGATCTGCATCTGACTTTCCTTGTGTTAAGCCACTGTTTTTGGGTTGTTTGTTCCAGCAATTAGCATTAATTACCCTGAAAAAACATATCACCAATAGTAGTCCTTTTTTTAGAAAGTAAATTTAGTCCATTAAAATAAAAAATGTGTGTATCTTTTGGCCCAGAAATTACTCTTCCAGGAATCAAACATATAAAAATAACATCATACGTACACAAAGATACATTTGTAGTGATATGTTTGCAATTGAAAAAAAAGTCAACCTGTATTTTCATTCATAAGGAATAGTTAAATAAATTATGGCATATTGATTTGATTAAACGGTACACAACCATTAAAAAGAATGATCTAGCTGTATGCACTGACCTGGAAAGATGCCAAGCTGATAAAGTTATTTACATAAGAAAGTTCAGACCAATACCTACAGCATGGTTTGTCTTTATTAAAGTTACATTTATAGATTTTTATGCATTTACAGAGGTGAATAAATCTAAGGATAAATTAAGAAAATAATTTATATAACTTTTATTTTTTTTTAAATAGTAGTTATCTGTTAGGTAGATAGATTTTAAAAAGATAGTCCCGATTATTCATCTCTCTCCTAGCCACGCCTTTTGCAATGCAGGTTTGCAGTTCCTTCCATCAGGAGGTGGAGTCTATTTCCTTGTCCCTAAAGTCATAATTGGTACTGGAATTTTCTTTGGACAAAAGAAAACAGTGAAAATTACCACACGTCAGTTTCAAGCCTCAGGCTTAAGAGGCCTAGCACACATCCATTCTCTTTCTTTAAGCCTGGTCACAATCCTAACAAGGGCAGGCCAGCGCGCTGGAAGAGACCAAAGAAGATAAGCAAAGCCAGGCAGCAGCTGATCTGACAGCTGACTGCAGATGCACAAGCAAACCCAGCTGAGACCAGAAGAGCTGCCCAGTTACCCTACAGACCCCTTCCTCACTCCCTTCCCTTCTTCATCCCTTCTTCTTTCTCTCTTTATATATTTATATATTTAATTGCCATAAATGATGTAGGGTGTGCTGATAGCCCATCACATCTACCAGGATTAGGCCTGCAGTGATTGAGAGCAGGAAAGCCACTTCTTAGCTCTGGCTACCCACAAAACAAATGGGTCTCTCATGAAGCCGGTGCACTGGAAAAAGCAGTGTAAAAACTACCATAACAAAACAAAAATTATTCTCTAAATAAAACAACTTCTTAATACACTGTTACTTTTTTCCTACATTAAATTTTACCTGCTTCTTTTTTTTTTTTTTTTAAAGCAAAAGTAGTTTTTTGTTTTTTTGCATATTTCCCTTTTGTCCTCTGGTCCTGGTTACACAGACAATTGAGATGTGTGCACGTGTTTCTACGGTTGCCTGCAGCATACATGCTCACACTCAACCGACCCTTAGTCTCTGGATGTAAAGGGAGCAAAGAGGTGTAAAGCTTTTTATCCAGGGTTTGAAGGAACATCTTGGTGAAGATATCACACAGTTTCACTGAGGTGGCCACATTCTCACATGACTGGCCTTCCTCAGGATAAGAAATCATCATGAATAGTTATAATAGCCCAACAAGAAGACAAATGAATGGGTGTTCCACAGAATGCATTGCATGGTGTCATCGTTTGAATTATGTCCCCCCAAAAAATGTGTGTATCTATTTGGCTGGGCCAAGATTCCCAGAATAGTGTAGTTAGCTTCTGTTTTGTGATTGTAATTTTATGTTAAAGAGGATTAGGGTGGGATTGTAACACCACCCTTACCCAGGTCAAGAGATAAAAGGAAACGGAAGCAAGCAGAGAGTTGGGGACCTCATACCATCAAGAAAGCCGTGCTGGGAGCAGAACGCGTGCTTTGGACCAGGGTCCCTGCGCAGAGAAGCTCCTAGTCCGGGGCAACACCGAAGAGAAGAAGGCCAACAGAGAGAGAAAGCCTTCCCCTGGAGCTGACGCCCTGAATTTGGACTTTTAGCCTACTTTGACTGTGAGGAAATAAACTTCTCTTTGTTAAAACCATCCACTTGTGGTATTTCTGTTATGGCAGCACTAGATGACTAAGACAAATGGGAAGAATTTTTTTTAGGAGAAAAAGGTTAATTTCATGAGATTATGATGAATAAAACTAACAGAAAGCTGATGATTTCACCAGTTGCATTGATTTATTGTAACAGTCCATTAAATAATACCTCAGAATTCCTCTAGGTAACTATGAGCTGATCCATTTCCAGAGAAGACAGAAACAAGTGACTTGAATTGAGCAAGGTGTTGGTCCAGAAAATAGTCAGTGCTGAACAATCCCCAAACAGCCCTTGAGTGGAAGAACAATATTCACCGTAAAATAGCCAAATTAAAAGCCATTTAAAGACAGAGTTCAATATGGTATTTTCTCTTTCAGTAGGAAGCATGAAATTATATTAAGACTTGTTCTGATTATTCAAAACATTGAAATAAGGATCCTTCGTAGAGCAGTGTGTTTGCAGAGCAGAAGCCTTCATTTGCCGCTACATTTCCTTGCATCATTACATAATTGTTTCCTTGTATGTCAGTTATTCCATGGGTATTGATGTCTGCTGGGCTGGTGAGCTAATCCTGAGTCCTACTTAACACAGTGCGGTGCTCATAGTCAGATTCCAAAACATTTTGAATGGAAGAATGAGCATAGCTCCAAACTGGATAATTAAAATTACCCGTTCTTCTAACAAGGGAATTGGTTAAACATATAGCACACTCAGTGCATGTTCACCCTCATGAGTAATCAGGAAATGCACGTTAAATCTTGAATGATACATCACTTTTCACCTATCACGCATGGCAGTGAATTGTAAATTGCTACAACCTTCCTAGAAATATATTTGCAAAATATATCAAGAGCCCTAAAGAGTTCATACCATTTGTCAGGATAATGACACATCTAATAATCTATTCTAAGGAAATAATCAGAGATATAAAGATTTTTGTACAAGAATATTAGTTGTAGCACTGTTTATAATTGTAAAAATACTAAGAAGCTACCTATGTGAAAATAGGGAAGTTGTTAAACAAATCATGCTATATTTCTATGATTAAATGCCGTAAAAGTCAATAATAATCACATGCTTGGAGAATATCTAATGACATGCAGAAGGGTTAAGTTTTATATTTTTTCACTTAAAATTTTAACTTTAGTGTGATTGCAAGATTGAGAGAGAGAGAGAGAGAGAGAGAGAGAAATGTTCAGAGAAAACTCTCCTGGTATAGTAAAAAAATAATTTTAAAAAAGGAACTGTATAAAATACATAAACAGAAATACATTTACTGTATGGTACATCTACTGTCAAAGTAAAAGAATTCCTTGAAGACCATAACGGGCATGAAAGGTAAGAAATTATAGGTTAAGTGAGCACAGGAGTTAGTGTTTCACTTGAGGGTAGCCTTGAGTGGGTTTAATAAGTCTTGTGTGCAGATGATAGGAGATAGATCATGGAGCTGAGCGTGGCTACAGGTCAAATTGGAGAACCTCACATGAAAGGAATTGCTAAAGGGCAACACTCACCCACTAAAGAGAGATAGCGGGGATGTGCATCTGTCTTGTCTTTGACTCTAGGTAAAGAAAGAAAAAAAAATGGGAGAAAAATATTTCCTTTGAGAGAAGACATAAACTTTGTGTACACTTACCTGGGATTGAGGCTTGACTTTATATTACAGGAAAGTTTCCAAACTCCCAAAATAGAAATTTAATTGAAGTGTTACAGATTAGAAATGCCTCTAGAACCCAGAAGAAGCAACAGCAAATACTTCCTGGAGAAATGTACCTAAAAACCAGCCTCAAGGAATTCCCATAACTAACATTCCAAGAAGCATCTCTAAACATATGATCAACCAAGAAAACTAAGCGAGAGTCATACTAAACAACATACTATAGGATCAGATCTTTAATCACTAGATATATAAGGTGTATACACAAAGAATAAACAGACAGTACAGAAATGATTTTTGACAAAAGTAGAAAGCCTAATCAACATGGAAAGAATAGTCTCTTCAACAAATGAAGCAGAGAGAACTGAATTTCCAAATGCAAAAGAATGAACTTGGACCTATGCCTCACACCATATACAAAAATTAACTGAAAATGGACAAATGATCTAACAAAAAAAAAAAAAACTAAAAACATAAAAGTCTTAGAAGGAAACAGGGGTACATATTCAAGACCTTGGGTTTGGTGATGGATGCTTAGATACAATAGATACCAAATGCACAAGCAACAATAGAAAAAACAGATAAATTGGATTTGATCAAAATTAAAAACTTCTGTGCGTTAAAAGACGTTATCAAGGAAGAGAAAAGAAAATCTGCAGAACTGGAGAACATATTTACAAATCATATATCTGATAAGAATTTAAAATCTAGAATATATAAAGAACTACAACTCTACAACCACAAGACAACCCAATCAAAAAATGGGCAAAAGACTTGAATAGATACTTCACCAAAGAAGATATACAAATTGCCAATAAGCACATGAAATGATGTTCAACATATTTAGTAACTGGAGAATTGCAAATAAAAAGCACAATGAGATACCACTTCACACCCACTAGGACAGCCAAAATTAAAAAAAAAAAAAAAAGCCAGAAAATAACAAGTGTTGGTGAGAATATGGAGAAAGTGGAACCCTCATGCATTAGTGTTGGGAATGTAAAATGGTACAGCAACTATGAAAAATAGTTTTGTGTTTCCTCAGAAAGTTAAACATACACTTACTATATGACCCAGCAATTTTATCCTAAGTATATACTCAAAATATTTGAAAACAGAGAGTCAAACAGATACTTCTACACCAATGTTTACAGTAGCATTATTCATAATAGCCAAAAAATGAAAATAATCCAAGTGTCATCAACAGATGATGAATAAACAAGATGTGGTACATTTTTCAGCCATATAAAGAAGTACTAATAGATGCTACAGCATGGCTGAATCCTGAAAACATGCAAAATGAAATAAACCAGACACAAAGGGACATTTATGATTCCACTTATAAGAAATATGTAGAAAAGGCAAAATCCTAGAAACAGAAAGTATATTAGAAGTTCCCAGATGCTGGGGAAAGGAGGGAGTGGAAAGTTATTGCTTAATGGGTTCAGCATTTATGTTTGGGATGATGAGCAAGTTTTGGAAGTAGATAGCGGTGATGGTTACACACACTGTAAATATAATGAATGCCACTGAATTGTATATTTAAAAATGGTTGAAATGGTTGAATTTATAGCCTAAGTGCTCACATTAGAAAAAGTAAAATGGTAAATTTTATGTTGTGTGTATTTTACAATAAAGGTTTTTAAAAGATAGTATTAAAAGTGTTACAAAAGAAAATGATAATACCAAAATTTATCAGGGAGATCTGGTAAAAGAACAAATAGAGAAGGTAGAAATTAAAAATATATCATAATTGAAGTTAGAAACTCAATGGACAGATATAACTATAAATTAGAAACGGTTGTAGAAAGAATTAGCAAACTGGAAGAGTTATCTGAAAAAATACAAGTGGTTAAGAGATTTATAGGATAGAGTGAGACATTCCAAAATATGTATAATAAGTGTTTCAGGAGGAAACTTTAAGAATGAGGGAGAGGCAATATTTAAAGGTATAAATGTTGAAAGATAATGAGTCTTCGATTCAGGAAGCCCAGTGAATCACAAGTAGGATTAAAAAAAATAAAGGACTAAAAGAACCAAATACAGAAAAAGAGTTTAACACAAGCCAGAGTTTAGAGCAATTTACACATATTAATTCATTTAATTCTCACAAACTATGAGGCAATTGAGGCACAAATAACTTAGATAATATGCCCAAGATTCCATAGCTAGCAAATTATAGAAGCAATCTGGCTCCTGAGTTCAAACTCTTAACTACTATACTATACTGCCTTATGAAGAGACACTCAAGCAGGCACATCTTAATAAAATGTCAAAACACCAAAGGCAAGGAGATCTTAAAAGCAGCCAGAGACACTGAGGTTCTGTTAATGGTAGTGAAATAAGTTGGGAACTGATATGATGGTTGTACAACATGATGAACGTAATCAGTGTCATTGAGTCATACGTGTAAAAATTGTTGAATGGGCAAAAAATTTGTTATATATATTTTTACCACAGTAAAGTTAAAAACAAAAAACACCAGAGAGAAAGGACAGATAACTTACCAAGGAAAGGCAATCAGAAGCTGTTCTGAACTCCAACAGAATCCACAAGTGCTTAGAGAAAATAACTTCAGTCTTGAATTCTACACCTAATATAATTATATCTCAAAATTGAAGGTAAAATAAAAACATTTTCAGGCCAGAAAAATGAAGAGAGTCTATTACTAACAGGCACACAGCAAAAGAAAAATTATGTACTTCAGGAAGAAGGAAAATTATATCAGAAAGATGGTGAAATGAAAGAAAGTATTTTTGTAAATTAGCAGAGGGAAGGCATGGAAAGAGGGCATAAGACCCCCAAACTCAATGAATCTAAAGAGCTCTCCAATTTTTTAAAAAAAGATACAGATATTCATCCAGAGATAGCAGACTATAAATAAAAACAAAATGGTAGGCATAAAGTAAATTTCAAAAAGTTTCAACATCCAAAATGTAAGTACACAGAAAGATTAAAGGATGGAAAAATATACCAGGCAAATCTAACTGTGCCAGGAAACTGCTTGTCTGCTCTAAAATGTGTTCCTCATACTTTCCCTGATCCGCTGTTTGTCCCAGGGGATCACCATTCCTAGGTTCCCTTGCTCTCCGGCCTCATACAGTTTTGGCCAATGGGTGGCACTGATAGAAGACAAGAGGGCAGAAGGAGAGGTGAAGCAAATTACTTCTTGCAAGTGTTCTGGCATTTGCCTCTTCTCTGTGGCTTAGTTCCTTTGGAAAGCTTCTCCCTCTTTTTTTTTCAGTTCCTGATGGCAGCTCTGACTTGATCCTAGCTCCTCTCTGATAGAACCCACTTCTGGGCTCTGTTAGCATCACCTCTTCTAGTTGTCCTTCCAGCTATAGGGATGACAGTGGCTTCCTGCTGTTGCTAACCTTTGTGTTGCCTCGCTGTCCTTTCTTTGCCTCTCATTCTTCAAACACTGGTGCAACCAATCTTGGTATTAAATTTTCTTTGGCTGAAATAGCAAGAATAGTTTTGTTTGCCTGCAATAAATAAGCTGGAGTAGTTATAATAATACCAGAAAAATGTCGTTTAAGTCCAAAAAACATCCCTAGTGATAGTCACTATATTTGATAAAAGTAAATTTACAAGAAAATAAAAAAATTTATACTTGTTTATATCTAATAAAAGAGTATCAAATTAATTAAACCAAAAAGCAACAGAATTGTAAGGAAAATTCTACAATTCAACTATTACAGTGGGAGATTTTAACACAATTTTTCCACAATTGACCAAACGAGAAAATGGGTATAGCAGATTTAAACAACATAGCAATCTTGAATCATTATTTCTAGACTGAGCCAAACATCTGGAGAACAATTACAAAATGTGAGCCTGTATCATGATATAAAACATATTTTGGTAAATTCGTAAAATATGGACTAAATTTTTTGACCCACCATTTCAAACATTTGGAAATTAAGAAAATACACTTTAAATAAGTCATGGATCAAAGAAGAAATCACAATGGAAATTAGGAAATAATCAGAAGTAAGTGATAATGAAAACACTATATTTTAAAACGTGTGGGATATAATTTAAGTAGCACTTAAATGGAAATTTATAGCCTTAAGTGCTCATATTAGAAATGTAGAAGAGCTAAAATATAATGAGCTAAGAAGTTAGGATAAGTTAAAAAAGATGAATCCAACAAAAATATAAGGATGCAAATATTGATAAAAGCAGAAAATTGATGAGAGAACAAAAACAAAATAAAGCATGTGAATAAAACCAAACGTGAGTTGTTTTAAAAGACATTCGTCCCTAGAGAGACTGATGAGGAAAAAAAAAGTAAAAGAAAAGCTTGAACAAAGAAAAAATATTAGGAATGAAAAAGAGGACATAACTATAAATACATTAGATAATAACAAGATACTATGAAAATATTAAAAACAACATTAATATTGAAAACTTAGGTGAAATTTATAGAAAAATATAAATTCCTACTAATGACTAAGAATAAACTAAAAACCTGAGTAGTCTTATAATAGTTAAATAAATAGAAATAATTTTTTTATCTCCAAATAAAAATGGTTTTATAGATAAGTTCTACCAAACATTCAAGAATCAGAATATTGAAATCTTACACAAACTTATACAGAGAATAGAAAAAGAAAGGAACGCTCCCACATCTTTTTATGAGGCTAGCGTGAGTCAATGTCTGTAAGGTACTTGAACATATATCTGACATGTATTAGCATTATAAAAACATTTGTTAAATAAATAAAAATTTTTATAACCTGGATTCCCAACCAGAACAGAATAGTATAAAAATCTTCCTTTCCGAATACCAAAACAAAAACTAATTGTATTTAGAAACAAAAACAACAACAAAGATGAAACATAATGACTAACTTGGATTTATTCCAAGTATATTTCAGATATATAAAGTCTATTTAATATAATAAAATATAGTTTCATAAACACTATATTAACTAATTAGAGCAGAGATTGTTGGTAAATTCTTTCTGCGAAGGGTTCGATAGTAAAAGTTTTAGGTTTTGTGGTCTGTATGGCCTCTATCCTAACTCCGAGTTTTGGTGTTATAGTGCAAAAAAATCCATAAACAATAGATAAATGAAAGACATGGCTGTGTTCCAATAACACTTTATTTATAAAAATAGGCAACAGGTTAGATTTAGAGAGCATACAGGCTGCATTTTATTAACTTCTGGATTAAAGGATAAGGACCATAGGATGTGATCCATAGATGTGATCAATGCAGAAAAGCATTTGATAAAATTATGCACTCACTTATAATAAAAACCCGACAAATTTGGAATAAAGGAAATTTCCTTAATCTGATAAAAATGAGCAGTAAACTTCATATTCAATTTAGAAATCTTACTTATTCTTCTCAAATGAGAGCTAGACAAAGATTCTATCCCCATTTATATTTGACATTTTACAAGAAATCCTAAACAGTGCCAAAAGACATGAAAATAAACTAAGATGTACAATGACAGCTTTGGTTATATTTGTAAATGTTTCAAGGACTTGAAAACAGAAATTACATTTTTAGAGCACAAAATTCACTACAAACATTAATTACAAGACCAAATTCTATGTCTCCACTTTTTACCTTTTGATCTGACAAAGGCTTGTTAAAGTCTCCCACAAAATTTATTTTTCAGTTTCTTCATCTAAGACGAGAGTCTTAAATATTGTATCATGTTATTTATAGCGCACCTTGTGTGTAACTGTTACATGTTCTTTGATGCTTATATTCCCCTCGTTTTAATAATTTTAGCCATGCGTTACTGTCCGAAAGTAGTAACACCATTAACTCTCCTTTTGTTACATATGCTTTATGCTTTTTTGTGTCATTTGTCTAAAGTAAATCTCTCGTATCTGTTAACCCGTTGCTGTTGAGTTGATTCCAACTCACAGCGACCTATAGGACAGAGTAGAACTGCCCCACAGGGTTTCCAAGGAGCGGCTAGTAGATTCAAACTGCCAGTCTTTTGGTTAGCAGCCTGAGCTCTTAACCAGTGCACCACCAGGGCCCCAAATCTCTCATAGGCAATATAAGCTAATTTTTTGCTTTTAATAAAAACATTGCAACTGATGTTGGATCTCACATCATCTTGTCTTAGATTTTCTGGTTTATAAAGTATTTCCTTTGATTTGTGTTTTTCTTTATAGAACGCTTTGCTTAACTTAATCATCTTTTTGATGTAGAAGGCTTATTCCTTATTTTAAAATTTACTTGTAGTTACCTTTATGTTTATCAAAATGTATTCCTTAAATTTAATTTTGCTAAAGAGAAAACTTAATGATGAAAGGAATCTTTCGACCTCTCCATGAAACCTGATGGAATTTGTACTGGTTTCTTACCCAGTTGACACTCCCCGCATCACTTTCCAGCATTCGCTTATGTAATGAGAGATTTAGGACCATATACCGGTAATTGCTATTCAATTAGTTTTTTATTTATGACAAATATATTTTCTTCCAAAAGAGTTTTGATATTTACTTTCAGTTTTATAACCATTTATATAACGTTTACTGAGATTAAAGTGTATGTTTACTGCATTTTGATGTTCATCAATAGTCCTGTTATACCAAAGACTTATGTCTTGAGTTTTTCATTCTGATTATCACATGAAGCATGTATTCAAGTTTGTTTGTTTTTTCAAGAATTTCGTATAGATGGTACATATTTTGAGCATTTGCTCGTCTGAGAATATATATATATATATATATATTTTTTGATTCAGGAACTAATTAATGGATTATTTAAAAAAATTTAGCTCACAACCTGTTTGTAAAAAACTCTGTAAACAAGGTTTTGTGTGGGCATGTTTTATTTCTCTTGAATATATGTATATATATACACATACACACACATATGTACATAATATATATGTCAAATCAGTTGCTGTTGAGCCATTTCTGACTCATGGCGACCCCGTGTTTTGTGGAGTAGAAATGCACTCCATAGGGTTTTCAAGGCTGTGAACTTTCGGAAGTAGATCACCAGGCCTTTCTTTCAAGACACCTTTGAGTGGGTTTGAACCACCAACCTTTCAGTTAGTAGCTGAGTGCTTAATTATTTGCACCACCCAGGGTCTCTATCTCTGTCTCTCTCTTTCTCTGTGAGAGTGCAATTGCTGAGCCAAATGGTAACTCTGTGCTTAACTTTTTGAAGAACTGCCAGACTGTTTCTTAAAGTGGCAGCACCATTTTACATTCCCACCATTATAACTCCTTGAGAGTTATAATTTCTCCATATACTCACCAGTGATTGTTATTACCTGTCTTTTTGATCATAACCCATAACCATCCTGGTGAGTGTGAAGTGGTATGGCCAGTTATGCTACGTGGCCTTGGCAGTCAAGTCTGAGGGCAGCTCTACAGGGCAGCAGCAGGGACAGCTGTAACAAGGGGTGGCAGCCGTCAGTTATCAGGCACTTACTAGGAGGGGAGGCATGAGTGGCTTCCACCTTCCTGACTGTGCAAATCTGTCAGGAGAAAAGAGTTCTAACCAGATACTCAGGAGAACCAGCTGGGGTGGGATTGCAGCCAAACAGCATTGTGAGCTTCATAACCTAATATAGCCTACAATTTTTCCCCTAAGTACTGATGGATTTCCCCACTAGAATATATACTCTATGAGGGCAAGGAATTCACTTCATTCACACCTGCATGTCCAGTGCCTCAAACAATGCCTGGGATGTGATGTTTCAACCAACAAATATCAATAAATATGCATACAATTAATGAATAAAAGAAAGATAGTAGCAAGGACCCTGATTTTTCCCATTACTAATGTGACCTGGGAATACAAGAGTTAATACCATTTTTGAAACGGAGCTCCTTCTTTAACTTTGCTACATGGTTCCAGGTTGCTAATATGTGTATAAAACACAGCCAAATGTTTCTTTCTCTCCAGTCATATCTTATCAGTGTCAGTGGAAAACAAAGCTGCATTGTTGAGATATTTTCAAAGAGATTTTCTTTCAGTAATCATGAAAACCTGGAAGTGAAAATTCTATCAACTTAAAGACTCTTTTTTTTCTTTTGTTAAAACATATCAAGGTTTCAGTTTTGCTTCAGTATAATTATTAATTGAAACTTCTTACTGAGGAAGTAATTTTTCCTCTGGTAAGCATGATTGAATTAGGAAAGCACTTAAAACATAGTAAGAATATAATTTGGTCGTTTTTAAGCTTTTGGCTCCAATATGCAGCTGGGGAAAGTCATTCTCTGTCTTCATGGACGACAAGAGCAAAACTGACAGAATTCAATGATGCATGAAAAAGTCTGTGTCATGCTTTGGGGAAGGCCAGTTACTTCATGCAAGTACTAGGAGGTAGGAGATGATCAGTTTAAGAATAGCTGTGAATACTCAGCCCTCTGTTGTCTTAGGCTAGGCCACATGTGACACATAGAAAACAGTGAAGATAATCTCCACTCTTGATCTAAATAACATTAAAATTACTTGTCAGCATCTAATGGTAATGTAACAAACACTTACATTATTGTTCAATAAAATTACACATGTAGATTTTTAGCACTTCTGCCTTAGTCAGATCATTTACAAAATGACATGCTGTCAAAAAAAATTCCATCAATGACTGCTGTTTGAAAGGTTTGCAGTATTATTTTCAGCACCACAAATATTAACTGTGAAATGCTGCTTAAAAAAACATATTTTAGATACTTTTCAAGTAATTTCTATTTATCCATTTTTATGTATACTGATGGGCATGTTATGCAAGCAAACATTAAATGAATCTTAGTTGATGATGGCAAAGACAGCAAACTTTTAGATATGACAAACACTTAAATGCTTATGATGCCAGTCTTCTTATATAATATGCTATCAGAAAATAAAGATGAAAACCAAACAAACCAATTGTGAAAAAGCGGATGTTTTAAAACACTTGTAAACTTAGCAAAAACAATTTTTTAACTTAAATTGGGTGTTGAAACTGGTATAGATGCAGCATATTCTTTCAAGCACGTTAGAATCTTTTCTTTTGTAATAGTAAGTGTGGTATATATTATGTTTGCTTCCATTTTGGCACAGTATCAATATAAATCATGATGGATTAAAAAAAATACATGGTAACTGCAGAGAGGAAAAAATGAAAGTGTTCACTCCATTGTTAACAAGTCTCTGTACTGAGAACAAATTTTTGTAGTGGAATTTCTTATTATAAGTTTTAATGCCGGGGGAGAAGATTATCACCTGTCAAAACATATTTGAATCTAATTCTCTCTATTTACAAGCCAAAACCTTGTCCAAGCTACCATCACCTTTACTGCAGCCACCTCCTAATTCATTTCTTCCTCCACTCTTGTCTCTCTACCATGCACTCTTTTTTAAAAAAATATTTTATTGTGTTTTTGGTGAAAGTTACGTAGGAAATTATGCTCTCATTAACAATATCTATATACGTTGTTTACTGACATTGGTTATATTCTTCACAATATATCAGAATTCTTGTTATTTCCATTTTGGTTGTTCTGTTTGCATTAATCCAGCTTCCCTGTTCCCCCTAGCATTCTCATCTTTGGTCTAGGGTAAATGTTAAACATTTGGTTTCACTTAGATGATTATTTTGAGGTGCACAGTACTCATGGGTGATATTATTTATTTTATGGGTCAATCTGTCATTTGGCTGAAAGGTGACCTCTGAGAGTGGTTTGAGTTCCAAGTTTAAAGACTATTTCAGGGCGATAGTCTCGGGGGTTAATCTAGTTTCTACTGGTCCAGTAAGTGTGGCCTTTTTTAGGAATTTGAGTTTTGTTCTACATGTTTCTCCCATTCTATTGAGTCTCTAGTCAGAATGGTAGGTAGTGGTAGTCAGGCACCTTCTGGTTCTTCTGGTCTCAAGGTAGGTGATGTAGTTTATGTAGACTATTGGTTCCATAGACTAGTTTCTTCTTTGAGTCTTTAGTTTACTTCTTTCTATTTAGTTCCTGACAAGTAGAGAACAATAGTTGTATCTTAGATGGCTGCTTGCAAGCTTTTAAGACCCCAGACGCTACTCACCAAACCAGGAAGTAGAACATTGTCTTTATGGACTATATATTATACCAATTGACTGGTCTACCATCCATTCATGAGCAGCAATCACAGTGATCTTTTTAAAACATGGTTCAAAACAAGTCATTTTCCTGCTTAAAACTCCACAAAATGTAACCTTCACATGAGAAACTAATACAAGTTCCTGCTCCGGGCTAATAAGGTCCTACCTGGTCTGGACCTTGCCAACCTTTCTAACTCCTCAAGTACTCCACACTCTTCCGCTCTGTAGGGCCTTTGCACTAGCTGTTACCTGTGCCTGGAAGGCCCTCACCCAGAACTTCTCAGGGCTGCCTTTTCCTGCCATTTATCTCTCAACTTAAATATCAACACCGCATAGGCTTTCCCTGACCACTCCATCTCAAGTAACTGCAAGGTCCCTCCATCACATCAACGTGCTACATTTTCATCATAGCCATGTTGCAACCTGTGGTTTCTTTTTGCATATTAATCTGTTTACTTGCTTACTATGTGACACATACTGGAGTATGAGCTCCATGAGTACAGTTATCTTATTAACATTTTAAAAGCTGTGGGAACTGTAATGATGCCCCTATTCATTTCCAATATTAGGGATTTGTATCTTCTCTAATTTTAATCTTGTCAGACTTGCTAGAGGCTTTTTGCTTTTATTGATTTTTTTTCAAAGAATTATCTTTCTAATCTTCTCGACTATTTTCCTATTTTAATTTCTTTATTTAATTCTACCCTTGTATCTCCTTCCTTCTGCTTGCTTTGAGTTTATATGGTTATTCATTTTCTAGTTTCTTTTTCTTTTTTTATTTTACTTTAGATGAAGGTTTAACAGAACAAACTAGCTTCTGATTAAACAGTTAGTACACATACTGTTTTGTAACATTGGTTACCAACCCCACTATACATCAACACTCTCCCTTCTCAAACTTGGGTTCTCTATTACCAGCTTGACTGTCCCCTCCTGCCTTCTAGTCCTTGCCACTTTAGTCTCATTTTGTTTTATGGGCCTATCTAATATTTGACTGAAGGGTGAACCTCAGGATTGACTTCATTAGTGAGCTAAAAGAGTGTTCGAGGATTTTCTAGTTTTTTGAGGTGGGAACTTAGGTTATTGATTTCAGACCTTTCCTAGGTTTGTTAATTTTCTTTTTGGTAACATTGAAATTTACCCTTATCTTCCTGAGTTTGAACCAATCTATTATTACTTGGTATCACCTTGCCTTCCTCTCCATTAGAAGGTTCTATACCTACACCATTTATTCCCTCTTTTATTGTTCTGATGTTATTGTCATTTACAGATTAACCTCTCTGGTTCCCTGTCGTAATTCATTTGGTTTTGGATAGTCCTTGAGAGTTCATTTTCTAGGTTAGTATCTGGCTGGTACGATCCTGTGTCCTAGATTCAGCCTGTGGTCTGATGTTGTTTGTTCTCAGAATAAAGGATCCCTTTAATATTTCTTGTAAATTTGGTTTGGTTTTTACACAATCCTTTAATTTCTGTTTATTTGGAAATGTCCTAATTTCACCATCATATCTGAATGACAGTTTTGCAGGATATATTATTCTTGGCTGGCAATTTTTTCTTTCAAGGTTTTATATATGTTGTCCCATTGCCTTCTTGCTTGCGTGGTTTCTGCCAGATAATCTGAGCTCAGTCTTATTGCTTCTCCTATGTATGTGACTTTTTGTTTTTTTGAACTACTCTTAGGATTCTTTCTTTGTCTTTGGTTTTAGTGAGTGTGATTATGATATGCCTCGACGATTTTCTTCTGGGGTCTATCCTATATGGGGTTCGTTGAGCTTCCTGGATGGTCAGCTTTTCATCTTTTATGATATTGGAGAAGTTTTCTGTCAGCACTTCTTCAATGATCCTCTCTGTTTTCTGTTTTCTCCTCGTTCTGGAGCTCCGATCACTCGCAGATTTCTGCTTTTGATTGTATCCCACATAATTCTCAGGGTTTCTTCATTTTTGTTCATTGTTTGTTCTGATTTTTCATCAAACAGAGTTGTATCCAAGTGTTTGTCTTCAATTTTGCTGATCCTATCTTCCATCGTTTCAGACCTGCTCCTCAGCCCTTCTATGACACTGTCCGTTTCTGAAATCTTGTTGTTTATCTTTTGGATTTTTAATTATTGTTTTTGTATGATTTCTAGCTGTGAATTTATTTTGGCATTTTGTTTCTGTATTATTTTCCTGAATTCTTCCATTTTTTTTGGTCTGTATTTTCCATGAATTTGTCTATTTTTCCCCATTTTTGTCTGCTTTTTTGCTTCAACTCTTGGATAGCTCTGAATAGTAGAAATTTGAATTCCCTATCAGGTAGGTCTAGTGCCTTTTCTTCTAATGGAAAGTTATCTGGTGTTTTATTTTGGACACCTACTGGAACCATCCTGTCTTGTTTTTTATATGTTTTGATATTGTCTGCTGTCTTTGGGACATTCAGTAGTTATTTTCCTCGTTTATTGATTGTAGATTTGTCTGTTTCATCCTATTTTTTTGTTTTATTTGATTGTGTCTGAGCAGGTGAGCTGTGCATTCTTTGTTGTTTGCTTGTCTTTGAGATCAAAACTTTTTGCTTCCTTGTCCAATGAGAAGGGCAGCCACTCAGCTATGGTGCAACAGGGCAGGTCCAGCTGAAGGGGAGTTGCTGGAATTTATTGTTTGTGGCACATACTAGGGCTGACTGGGTGAGCTGGGAATCAGTGCAAGGCAGGTTCCACTAGGCTGCACCTGTGCTGCTCAGGGGTGTGATGTTCAGCACACGATGTAGGTAGGCAAGAAGGAGGGGGAAATTGGGATGTGTGCAGCTCAGATGGGTATGGGAAAGAAGAGAGAGAGGAGAGAGAAACAGGGGCCAAAAACAAACAAGCAAACAAACAAAAAAGAGTGCTAAGGGAGCTTGTCATTGGAATGGAGAGATGAGAGATCAAAAAATGGAGAAAAACAAAAGGAAAAAAGAGGGAAAATGTAAAAGAAAAATTAGGAAGAAAGAAAAGAAAAGCCCCAAGGGATCCTGCCAGTGTGGGCTTGAAGACGGGGAAGTGGCTCCCAGGCCACAAAGTACATCCCAGCTAGAAGGGGTAGAGGTGTCACACAGCTCCAGGTATTCAGGAGACAGAAAGAGAAGGTAAGTATAGAGAGATGAGAAACTGAGAAATGAAGAAAGACAAAAAGGGAACAAGAGAGAAAAGAAAAGAAAACAAGCAAACCAAAAAGAAAAAAAGAAATGCCCCGAGGGATCCCACTGGCCAGCTACGCAGATAGAAGAAGTAGTTCACAAGTTGTTCAGTACAGCCCAGCTAGAAGGGGCTCCCAAGCCAAGAAAAGAAAAAGAAAACAAACAACAAAAAAATCAAAACAGAACAAATCAGAACAAACAGACAAAAAAAGCCCTGGGGATCCCACCAGAATGGTGGCACAGGCCAGAAAGCAGTTCCACAGTCGAGTGGTATTTCACAGTCTTTCAGGAAGAAGCAAAGATGACACAGGGAGCCAGGTATTTGAGAGAAATGAGGGGGAGGTGGTGAGAGGTATGGAAGAAACCAAAAGAAGTGGAAAAAAACAACACCAGCAACAAACAAAAGGCACTCAGGGAGCCGGCCAGTGTAAGCAGGTAGAATCCAAGAGGCACAGGGCTGAAGCCAGTGCCTCCGGGCCAAGAGACTGTGGCCGCAGGAAGCAGAGGAGGCCAAGTAGGGGTGAAGAAGGGTGGGGGGTGGGAAAGCCTATATCTCTGGTTACTGGTTGTTCTGTCTCCTGCTGGGAGCTCCGTGAAGCTGCTTTCCCATACTCCCTGTTCGCCAGTCTCCAACAGGAGTCCAAGATGGTGAATCTGTGCTGTGTTAGCTGATAGGGGACCTCTGCGTGTATCTCTCACTCCCTGTTCTCTGTCAGTTTCTTATTCCATTCAGTGCTTGGCTGAGTTTTTTATCTCTTTATTTGATTCTTAGGGTTTCAGGATTGATGTTTGTCTCTGTTTGACTTAAGTTTTTGAGTCTTTGCTGTGGAGGGATGGCATGGTACTGTCTATAGCACCATGTTGCCTGGAAGTGCTTGTGAGTTAGAATTTTTTGTACATTTTTGGTTTGGTTTTCTTTGGAAGTATATTTTTTATATATTCAGGATACAAGTTCCTTATTGGATATATGATTTGCAAATATTTTCTCCCATTCTGTAGGTTGTCTTGTCACTTTCTTGATAGTGTCCTTTGAAGCACGAAAGTTTTTTATTTTGATGAAGTCCAATTTATCTACTTTTTTTTCTTTTTTTGCTTATGCTTTTGGTGTCACATCTAAGAGTCCGTTGCCAGATGCAGTGTTGCGAAACTTTATTCCTATGTTTTCTTATAAGAGTTTTATAGTTTTACCTCTTACATTTAGGTCTTTGATTTGAGTTAATTTTTGTATACAGTGTGAGGTAGGGATGCAACTTCATGGTTTTGCGTGTAGACGTCTAGTTGACCCGGTATTATTTGTTGGAAAGACTGTTCTTTTCCCATTGAATGCTCTTGGCACTTTTGTCAAAAAATCAATTGGCTGTAAAAGTCAAGGTTAATTTCTAGATTTTCAATTCTATTCCATTGATCTATGTCTATCCTTATGCCAGTACTACAATGTCTTAATTACAGTTGCTTTGCAGTAAGTTTTGAAATTGGAAAGTATGAGTCCTCCAACTTTGTTCTTTTTGAACATTGTTTTAGTTAGTCTGAGTTCCTTCAGTCTCCCTGTGAACTTTAGAAATGTCTTGTTAATTTTTTAAAATAGCCAGCTGGGATTCTAATCAGGTTTGCATTGAATCTATAGATCAACTTGGAAAGTATTGACATCTTAAAAATATTAAATCTTCTAATCCATGAATATGGAATATTGTTCCATTTATTTACATATTCTTTAATTTCTTTCAACAGTTTTGTAATTTTCAAGTTGAAGTTTCATGCTTATTTCATTATATTTATTTTTCAGTATTTTATTCTTTTTAATGGAATTATAAATTAAAGTATTTTCTTAATTTCACTTTTGGATTGTTCATTGCAAGTGTACAGAATGTATAGATATACAATTGATTTTTGTATATTAATCTTGTATCCTGCAACATTGCTGAGCTCATTTATTAATGCTAATAGTTTTTTTGTGAATTCTTTAGGATTTTATCTATATAAGAACATGTCATCTGGAAACAGAGATGGTTTTACTTCTTCCTTTCCAATCTGGATGATTTTATTTCATTTTCTTTTCTAATAGCCCTGACTATAATCTCTAGTACCATGTTGAATAGAAATAGTGAGAGTGGACATCTTTGTGTTGTTCCTGATCTTAGTGGGAGAAACACTCAGTCTTTCACCATTATGTATAATGCTAGCTGAGGATTTTTCATAGATGCCCTAATAAGTTTGTGGAAGTACTATATTTCTAGTTTTTTTTTTTTTTAATGTTTTTATCATGAAGCGTTGTTAAAATTCTGACATACTTTTTCTGCATTTATTGATATGATCATTTTTTAAAATTCAATTTACATAATGTATTATATGAATTGATTTTTGGATGGTAAGTCAACCTTTTATTCTTGGGATAAAACCCATTTCAGTCTATTTTATCTCTGTTATTTAGATTGGGTGAATGCTCTTGTTTTGTCCTCAAGTTTACTGATTATATGCTCTGTCATCTCCACTTTACTATTAAGCCCATCCAATAGTTTTTTATTATTGTTGTATTTTTCATTTCTATAATTTCCATTTGGTTCTTTTATGCAACTTCTATTTGTTTGCTGAGGTATTCTATTTTTCAATTTGGTTCAAAGGAATTTTGTAATTCATTGTTGAATTCTTATGACATCTGCTTTAAAATCTTTGCCAGATAATTCCAACAACTGATTCATATCAGTGCTGGAGTCAGTTAATTTTATTTTCTCATTCAAGTTTTCATTTTTTTGGTTCTTGGTATCGTTGGTGATTTTTTTATTGAAATCTAGATTTTTTTTGTCTATTACTTTGACAAACTTCAGGTACTATTTAAATATTTTATTTTAGCAGGCAGTAACCCTGTTTAGATTTAGCACATGGATCTTGTTCTACTTCTGTTGGCTGTGGTTCCAATGGAAGCCTGAGTTTCAGATGCGTTGCAATGTTATTTTTGTCTGCTTGGTGTATCTTTTATCATTGGGACTCCCAATGATCCCTGCTGGTTTTGCATGAAGGGGTTTCTCCAGGCCAGGCTGCCAAGTGTCTCTTGGTGGGAGTGGGGTGTGGTGTGATCTCCTAGTGCCCCGTCCTGCACCATGGTTGTCCAGTGTCTCTGGACAGGGAGGAGAGTGTCAGATCCATAGAGACAAAGAGCCTTCTCAAACTGGGTTACTTGCTAAGGCTGGGTCCCTTTTGCTGGTTCCACTCAGCTGCCTGGAGTCTCTGGACGAGGAAGGAGAGTCTAGTTTTCCTATAGGGACAAAGAGGTTTCCAGGATCCAGATTCTTGATGTACCTAGGTCTCTCTTGACAATTCTTCTCTCTTGCCTCAGTATCTTTCAGCAGAAAAGGTGAATCTTATGCCTGGCAGGAAAAAAGAATGCTCCCCCTGACCTTCTAATTTAGGTCTGGCTCTTGACAGATCTCTTGTTGGTATTGTTGTGTTTGCCTAAATTACCAGAGGAACTGTGACTGTTCCTCCAGTCCTGAAGTCCCAAACCAGCTCATCTTCTTTTTAGCACCTCTTAGAGTTCTCCTTTGGCTGTCTCTTGTACCATTTCAAGGGTTTCTAGTTGTGCTTAGCACAGAGGAGCAGGGAAAAATGGTTCAATGTCATCTTATCCAGATCAAAAGTACTTTTTAAGTGATCTAATGTAACTTATTCAAACTTTGGGTCTACCCAACCCTGCAGCCTAGGCTGGGTCATTTCCATGGGGCCTCTCTTTTCTTAGCAGTATTCTTAGGGTGAGGGGTACAATTCATCCCATTTACTCTCTGCTTAATGGACTTTATCTCAGGTCATGGATGGAGGTTGTTTTGAATCATCAAGGAGCCTCTCATCTCTAAATTACACTCCCATTAAATTTCTTTTACAAAGGGAAGTGTCGTCAATCATCATTTTGTCAGGGGAGTGGGAAGGGGAAAGCAGTGATGGATGCTTTAGAGGGGGGGTTGCTGTTGTTGTTAGGTGCCATCAAGTCACTTCTAACTCATAGTGACCCCACGTACAACAGAATGAAACACTGCCTGGTCCTGCACCATCCTCGTGATCGTTGTTATGCTTGAGCCCATTGTTGCAGCCACTGTGTCAATCCATCTCATTGAGGGAGAGGGAGGGTTAGGGTTTACCAACTGCTGTGGCTTCTCCCAGATATTCCCATTTCAACAGCCAGGATTCCACACTTTCCCAGTCAATTTATTGATTCCCAGAGAGGGGGCTAATCAGAGAATTAATTTGCTGACATTTTGCCAGGCTTATGATAAATTTCTTTATCTGGAATGCTGAAATGTTACATTGGTGACTATTCTTTGCATGTGAGTTTGACTGAAAAGGCTGAGACTGGGATGTTATGCCTATAAAGACATTATCTTTGTTTTCTATTTTATGTGCAGATTAGCACTGTTTTCAAAGTAGACATTTTGTGCTACATTGGATTTATTTTTTGTTTTGAAAAGCAATGTCCCAGTACAAGATAAAACCTTTTTTCAGAATAGTACATAAAGACTTTTGTAATACAGATCCAGCACATCTCTCCAGATTCTTTCCACTCCCTCATACATATCCTATCTTCAAAAAGTATTTGTATTTTCCACACTCTTTATTGATCTCAGTCTTTTTCACATTTATTCTACTTGCCTGAAATGTCCATACTCACACCACTTGTATTCAGTCTCCAAAGAAATCCTTCTAACTTGTAATTGATTTTGATTAATTTTCTCATTAACAAGTACATGAGTGACTGTTAAAATTTAGAATGATTTCATTAAGTTTCTTTCTTAGCTGACTTCTAGAATCAGAACCATTAATTTAATCAACACTGGGATATTATCCTATGCTATGGAGTCATCTTCAGTAAATGACTACAGCATGCTATCAAATATTCAGTGGTGAGTTCTCTGAATTCTAGTGTATGAGCCAAATGTAGAAATTCAGGTCTTTCAATTCATATGAAGGCATAAAATTGTATGTTTTGTGTTGGGGTCATTAGATGCTCACCAAACTCATTACTTCTTTTTAAGCATACTGTTAAACTACATTTTTAGTCTCCTTGAGTTTAGGTGGGGCTATGTGAATAGTTCAAACCAATGGAGTTTGAACAGAAGTGATAATATGTCACTTCTAGAAAGAGGAAAATAAAAGCAATCGTGCCTTCTCCACAACAGTCTCTCTTCCCTGCCTTTCAGATGGATGACCCCAGGCAACATTTAGACTATGTGGCAAAGATGGCAGTTGATTGGATCACCTGACTCACATTTTGCAGACCCACATTGGAATACACTGAGGTTGTTATTTCAAGCAGTTAGAAGATTCTGACTAGTACATCTTTTATTATTTATCAAAATACTGCCGTGATTACTTTCTAGGCATAGACCTATGGTTTTGAAGAATGATTAATAACCAGCAGTATTTGTACATGGATCAAAAGGTAGTTGTTTGAACAAAACTAGGGGATACTGCACGGTTAAAAACTGGAAAAGGTGTATGATAGGGTTGTATCTTTTCACCTTACTTATTCAATCTGTGTGCTGAACATATAATCCAAGAAGCCTGACTATGAAGGAAAAATATGACATCAGGATTGGAGGAAGACTTGTTAGCAACCTGTGATATGCAGATGACACAACTTTGCTTGCTGAAAATGAGAACAACTTAAAGCACTTACTAAAGAAGGCCAAAGATTGTAGCCTTTGGTATGGGTTGGCCTGAATATGAAGAAAATGAAAATCCTCACAACTGGACCAGTAAACAACATTCATGATAAATGGGGAAGAAATTGAGATTGTCAACAATATCATCGTACTTGGATCAACGATCAACGTCTATGTGAGCAGCAGTCAAGAAATCAAACGATGTATTGCATTGGGGAAATCTGCTACAAAAGACCTCTTTAAAGTTTTAAGTAGCAAGGATGTCACTTTAAGGCCTAAGGTGTGTCTGACCCAATCCATGATATTTTCAATTGCTTCGTATGCATGTGAAAGCCGGACATTGAAAAAGACAGAAGACCTCCATATTGCTAAATCCAATGATCCATTTTCTGTCCTTTGATTTTACCCTCCTCTTTGGTACATTTTCTTCACATGGATCCAAGGAAATCTTCCTTTTTGGGTTTTCTGCCTATGTTACCCTTTACTCCTCAGTCTTGTTGTTGGTTCTTCCCTTTCTGTAGGGAACCTTGATATTGTAGTGCCTTAGTCTTAGTTATTGATCTTTTGTCCATCTATATTCACTCCTTTGGTGCTCTCATCCAATCTCATGTCTTTAAGAATCATCTAAACGCTGATGATTCCCAAATTCATGTCTCAGGTTCAGAACTCTTTCTTGAATTCCAGACTCATATATTATATGTGGCCATCTCCAGTTGAATGTATAATAGACAAGACATCTCAGATATTAAATGTACACACCTGAGCTCCTGAGTTTTCCCTTCACTCTCTGCTGAGAATCTTTGTTACCTTATATGAAGGCAACTCAACCTTCCCACTTGTTCAGGTAAAAGATCTTGGAATTATTCTCAAATTCTCTTTCTCTCACATTCCATATCCAAGTCTTCTGACTCTACCTTCAAAATATATTCAGAGTCCAAATGCTTCTTATCTCCTCCACTGTTACAATTCTTCCTACCTGGTCTCCTTGCATCTATTCTTCAGTCTTTATAGTCTATTCTCAACACTTGATAGATTAACTGTTATAAAATGTAAGTTAATCATATTACTTCTCTCCTAAAATCCCACTAGTGGCTGCCTTTCTTATTAATGTCCACACCGAAGTCCTTATAATGGCCTACAAGATCTTTTATGTAAAGGCTTTGGCTACCTATTCTTCTTTGTTTCCTACTTTTTTCTGTCTTTTGCTCACTCTGTTATTTCCACTTGCTTGTATTGCTTGTCCTTGCACATGCCGGGTCTTCTCTTAGCCTGTGCACTAGTCACTCCCTTTGATAGGAACACTCTTCTTCCAGTTATCAAACTCCCTCAGCTTCTTCATATTTTAACACAAATGCAGCTTTTTAAAGGGGACTATGCTCACCACCCTATTTAAATTTGTAGCCACCCTTTCCCCTGTTATCTTGTTCTATGTTTTGCCTTGTACTTGTCATCTTGTAATAACTTATCCATTTATTATGATTGCTATTTATTGATATCCTCCACTCATATCCCCACTAGAATGTAACCACCAGAATAGAAATCTTAGTCTGTTTTATTCACTGATGAATCTAAGCCCCTGGGTAATGCCTGGCAAGTAGTATATGCTCAATATGTATTTATTGACTGAGTGAATAAATGACTCTTCCCTCTGAGAATGTAAACATATCATCAAATATACCAGAATTATTTTTTAATTATTACAAATTACTGACTTGGATCTTGTTTTTATGAAAAAATCATGCCTCAAAGCATGGGAAGATTTACAAAACCACCAAAATATGTAGACTGACAATAAACTTGTAAACAGCCAGCATTATTTTCCAATCTGCATCAGGAGAACTTTTTCAGCGACAGAAGGTCTTTGATGCTGAGGCATAAATGGAAGCCAACCCTTCAGCTTAATTAGATTTTACAATTCAGAAAATGAACAAACCAGGTCTTTGTGACTTTTCAATGGTTATTAAAATGCATTACTCATATTAATATCATAAATCATAGTAGGAATATATGCTTCATTTGCTTTATTAGCCCTGTACTTGCCTAAATGTAACTATTGATTGCTTTAAAATTATTACCTGAAAATGGCTTACCCTTGTAGCTTCTAAGCCAATGTTTCTCAAAATGTGTTCCAAGAAATGTTAACAGGAATTTCATAAAAATGTGGGGTCCAAAGTTCAGATAAATTTCAGAAACATTGAGTTAAACAGATTTCTTCACTTCAGGATTGCATTGTGCAGTTGAATATCCATGAAAGAAACTTGGTGTATAGCGTATCCCAAATTTATTTGATCACAGAACCTTTTTAATAAAGGACCATCTTAAGCTTCTGAAAATGATGCTATGTACAATGAAAACTATGATAGGACGAGGGGATCAAGTATTAGGTAGTGGTCAGGTTTGTGATTGTGTCATTCATTGCTTCACAAATTATTTCTTTGTAGGAGCTCTGGTGGTGCAGTGGTTAAGTGCTCGACTGCTAACCGAAAGCTCAGCGATTCGAACCCACCAGCTGCTCTACAGGGTGTAGGATATCAGCTAAATACACTGAAAGGTTTACAGATGTCTGGATAGAAGATGTACATGAGGTAGGTGGGAAGATAAACACTTACAATGCAAAAGGTAGAAGGCTTGAGGCATAACCACAGTCAAAACTTGAAGGGAGAAGAGTAAGCACAGAAGAAAGAGAGGCTGAAGAGAGGATGGAGAAAGTCTTGAGAAAAAAGCATAATTAATGCTTTTCATTCTAGATTTGGAGTGAAACAAGAAAGCCCTAGCCAAGTTCACAGACTATGTTGTACTGAATGTGGAACAAGAGTAATTTTCCCATTGTATTCGTCGCCTTTAAGGTATATTTGTCTTCAAATTATCAAGAGTAAGAAGAACACACATTTTATACAATATGGTTGCTTTTTTTCACCTAAGAAAAGATAAAATAGCCTAAGGAAATTAGATTCTTGTGACATTTATTACTGTTTACCACTGCGACACATTGTTTGTCCTCAGATTGTAAAGGACATCCGATGAGCAATATGTGAGTGACATCATTGAAAAATAACTTATGTGTCATGAAACATTGCTTCAAGATAGTAATAAGAAAATGAGGGTTTGTAATTTGGAGAAAGGTGTCAGCAAATCTCAATCACCTATTAGTTGCATTTTTTGGCGAAAAAGGACAAATTTTTACTAATTTTATTTCGGCACGTAATTGAACAGTTTTATTTTTGGACTACAAAAGGGCACCATATTAAAATATGTGTTAGTGTTTAACATTGATCATTTATTTTTGACTGTGTCATTAAATGGCCAATAAATTCTTCCATTCATTTGATATTTAATTTGTTCAACTAACTTACCCAGTTCCTTAGACCAATCAGATTTGCTTGAAATTTTTGGAGAGACAGTATTTAGGAGCAAGGCATATGTTTGCACAAGAGCTGGACTCTGACAAATGGTTTCTCTCACCATATCATTTAACAGTTAATTTATGCAGTTTATCAGGATACTTACTTAGTTTTGATATTGATTATGAGACCTATGCCTTCAGTACTTTAGGTCTGTGCTGCTGGAGAGTTTGGTCAGTTGGGTGCCATTTCCTCAGTGGGCGTTCGTCTTGATAGTAGCTTCTGCAGAGTCAGAACTTGAAATGGAAGGGAACTTTTTTCCAGCCCAGTGGCTTCTGCTGGGTTGTAAACAGTCGGTTTGTTTTCAAGGGAGGGAGCACAGCCTATAACACCGACAGCTACTCCCAGCTTAGATCATTGCTTCTGCCACCTGCCTTCTGGTTTAATGTTGGAAGCAAGAAGCATGCAATTAAGGATGAGGAAATAAAAATAAATGACACTGTTCATTGCACATTACAAAGTGCCTGGCAGAAAGAATGCTGCTTGTAAAGACCCAGTGACCCTGTGGAAAACGTGCCTCTGCCCAAGAAAATAAATACCGGGACTGAGACACTGACCTGGGTTTTCTCTGTCACCAAACATGCCTGTTGTTGCCATAACACCTTC
>NW_004443954.1:19754857-19757100 GCF_000243295.1 Trichechus manatus latirostris | reverse complement strand
AAAAAAAAAATCAAGAGGTCTGGGGGATTTGTAGACTCTTTAAGAAATAGAGGAATGTTTTCCATAATGAAAATCCATCATCAATATCTAGAGGAACCTCAGGTTACACAGAGTGGAGTATGTAGGTCTTTTCATTTTGTAAAAATCAGCGACAAGGTAGGCAGAGCAATAAGAACTCTGGCAAAAATCCCAAAGATGATCTGCACTGGGAAATTGCCTCTCTGAAACTGAAAAAGATAGAGTGCTAAAAACACAGTAGTAGTAGTAATACTTGACATTTTTAACATTTATTGTAAATCAGATCGCTGACGTCAGTAGTAACCTAATACTTCAAGTTTCTCTCTCTCTCTCTCTCTTTTTTTTTAATATTCATTCTAACTTAAATTCTGATGTCAAATTGCTTAGTAAGTTAAGAACCTATGTGGTGGATGCTTCAATGTGCTGCTTAGATATTCCTTCATCAACATAGAAATTATTCCTGCAGTTACTGAGGGTGCTGCTGGGAGACGGCTCTCTGCTGTAGCTCGTTCTGGGATTACCTTGGTTAAAGACAACTGCCTCACTCAGGAATGTCACTACTTCCAGGGCAGTCCAAATCCAATGACTGATCCATGTCAATGTGTAGGGGCCTGCCTCTCTTGCCCTAACTCAGAACCAGGCTCTTAGAAAGAACACAGTTGGGAAATTGATGACGAGGAGGTCTGAGGAAGAGTTATGTGGATAGTTCTCCCCAAGTGGGCACAGAATGTGAAGGTATTTGTTTCCTATGTCACCAAAAGCTGACTTGGGCAGAGGACGATTTTAATAATGAGGTCAATAGCATGATTTGTTCTGTTGATACAAGTCAATCTCTTTTCCCAGCTACTCCTGTCATTTCCCAATGGGCTCATGCACAAAGTGGCCGTGGAGGTAGGGATGGGGCTTATTCATGGACACAGCAACACGGACTTCCACTCACCAAGGCTGACCTGGCTACAGCTACTGCTGAGTGCCCAACCTGCCAGCAGCAGAGCCCAAAACTGAGTCTCCAATATGGCACTATTCTCTGGGGTGTTCAGTAGCCACCTGGTGGCAAGTTGGTTGCATTGGATGCCTTCCATCATGCAGGGGGCAGCATTTTATTCTTACTGGAATAGACACTTACTCTAGATGCAAATTTGCCTCCTTGCATGCAGTGCTTCTGCCGGAACTACCGTTAATGAACTTATAGAACGTCTTATGCACTGTCATAATATTCCACAGAGCATTGCTTCTGTTCAAGGAATTGACTTCACAGCAAATGAAGTGCAGCAATGGGCCCATGCTCATGGAATTCACTGATCTTACCATGTTCTCCATCATCTTAAAGCAGATGGCTTGACAGAATGGTGGAATAGTCTTTTGAAGACTCAGTTACAACATCAGCTAGGTGGCACTACCTAGCAGGGCTGAGGCAGTGTTCTCCAGTAGCCTATATATGTTCTAAATCAGAATCTAATATTTTGTATTATTTCTCCCATAGCCAAGACTCATGGATCCAGGAACCAAAGGATTGACGTGGGAGTGTCACTGCTCATTATTATCCCTAGCGATCCATTAGCACAATTGTTGCTTTCCATCCTCATTACTTTAGGCTTTGCTAGTCTGGTAGTCTCAGCTCCAAAGGTAGAAATGCTTCCACCAGGAGACACAATAAAGAATGAGTCCATTGAACTGCAAGTAGGGACAGATGCTTAGCCACTTTGGGTTCCCCATGCTTCTACATTGACCTGAAAAGAAGAGTGTTGCTGTACTGTCTAGGGAGTTGATCCTGACTATCAAGGGAAACTGTTGCTACTACACAATAGTATAAGAAGCAATATGTTTGGAATACAGGAGATCCTCTAGGATGCTGCTTAGTACTGCCATGTCATATGATTAATGTCAATGGAAAACTATAACAACCCAATTCAGGCAAGACTGTTAATGACCCAGACTCTTTGGAAATGAAAGTTTGGGTTATCCCACCAGGCAAAGAACCATATCCAGCTGAGGAGCTTGCTGATGGCAAAAGGAATATGGGATGGGTATGGAATTTAGTTATAAATACCAGGTATTAACATGGTAAGTGGAAGAAAGATGTAGCAGTCCACTTCCATAAAGATTACAACCTTGGAAATCTTATGGGGAAGTTCTACTCTGTCCCATAGAGTCACTATGAGTTGGAATGGAATCTACGGTAAGAGGGTTTTATGGGTTACCATGGTAATAACCCATTAGCGTTG
>NW_004443954.1:19752824-19753880 GCF_000243295.1 Trichechus manatus latirostris | reverse complement strand
ACCACTTGTGGATAACAAAATCTATAATTCCTCAATAAAAATATATAATTCTGCAATTAAAAAAAAACCAACCTAGGAATTACTAGGTCAATTAAACTAGATTTAAAAATATAGTCAACTAATATATATTTATTAAGTTATAACTATGTGCCCAGCATTCATTTTCCATTTTAAGAGTTTTCACAATGTTCTTCAAGCCTTAAACATCAATCGTTCATAAGTTATCAAATCTAATGATGATGGTTGCCATATCCTTTACAAATTTTAAAATAGTTCACCAGATATACACATCTAAATGCCAAATGATTAGATCTACATACACAGTCAAAACAAATCATAGAATTTAGAAGGATTTTGTAAAATCCCCAATTTATTTTCCTTCCTGGATGCATCTGTTTGATCTCTAACCAATGAGTTTGTTTCCTGTAACTATACTTAATGTTCATACACACACACACACACACACACACACACACACACGCACTCACACACAAACACAGACAGAGAGAAACAGAGAGAGAGAACATGAGTGAACACACTTCTTCTTAGTCAATTTTTAAGAGAAAGGTCTCTATCATTTCTCTAATTCGTAGCAGCCACATGGCAGGAAAATTCCAAGCTTTAAGCCAGATGGGCAGCTATGTTCAAATCCTAGTTCCTTGATTTACTAAATTACTTAATTTTTCTAAGCCTTAGTTTTCTCATCTGTCAAAAAGGGATAATGGTACCTCCTATTCATCTATGCTGTGGGGGTGAAATAACTAAATAAGCTAAGGCATGTCATAGACTCAACTTAGTGCCTGAGTCTGTTGTCTTGTGATAATTATTCACAATAATATTAATTATTACTCGTAATAATATTGGTAATTCTAATAATTACTAACAGTACTCCCTTTCAGTCCCAGAAGTTTGGATGATAAATTATGTTTATTCTAATCATTAGCAAATGTTAGTTTGCATTCTCCACTTCTTATTGCGTAAGTTTGAGAAGACCTCGTTAAAGTGCAATTTAGAAGTGGTGCCACCTTCTCTCTGGATAAGTCAGATTTTAGCTAG
>NW_004443954.1:19742200-19744328 GCF_000243295.1 Trichechus manatus latirostris | reverse complement strand
CTTATCCAGGGCCTCTTCCTTTTCCATATAAAGTTAACGATTTGTTTTTCCATCTCTTTAAAGAATGCTGTTGGTATTTGGATCAGGATTGCATTGTATTTGTAGGTAGCTTTGGGTAAAATTGACATTCTCACAATGTTGAGTTTACCTATCCATGAGCATGGTATGTTTTTGCATTTATGTAGATTTCTTTTGGTTTCTTGCAGTAATGTTTTGTAGTTTTCTTTGTATAGGACTTATACATCCCTGGTTAGATTTATTCCTAAGTATTTTCTTTTTTTAGGAGCTATTATAGAGAAATTATTTTGGAAGAGAGAATTTTGAGAAAAACGGCTATGGTTTATGAGGGCAGTACATCAGAGTTAGGGGAAAAGAGATTTTAATAAGTATTTCTGGGGAATTTGAGTACCCTCAGGGTGTTTGAAAAACAAAAATTTTTATTTATCTTAAAATTTTCTGGTTGCACACACTGTGTTCTTTTAACCAATGTACTGCTTTGTAACTGAACCATATGATCATAATTAATTCTTTACAGGATTTATTGGAGGGTATAAAGTAAGCATGCTAGAATATATTGAAGCAAATGGAGCAACATGTTTCAAAGTGCTGGAGAGACGAGAGACTTTGTAGATGAAGGAATGTGTCACCTGAGTCCTGGGCAATGAGTAGGAGCCAGTTAGGCAAAGTTGGGAGGTGCGTCTCTGATCAAAAAGAGGAAAAGTATGCAACACACAAAGAAACACAGAGAGAATAAATGTAAAAGGAAAGGAGAATGATTGCACTGATGGATTTTGGGGGATTTTCCAGGTTTTATTGACTTATATAGAGTTTTCCCCGGTAGTTGTATCAATATAGTCTACCTTCTACTAAGAGTGTAGAAGAGTTCCCAATTGCTCCATATCCTCACCAGCACTGAATATTAACTGTCTTTTTCATTTAGAGTCTTGCATATATATGGTGATATTTTATTTTGATTGCTATTTTGTTATTGCCTTAGGAATAATGATTTTCATGTTTATTGGTCATTTGAATATCTTCTTTAATGAAATGTTTGCTAATTTTTTCCCCTTTTTTCTACTAAGTTGTCTGCCTTTTTCTTACTGATTTATAAGATTTAAAACGTATATTCTAAATGAGTCCCTTTGCTGATACCTGTATTGCGAATATCTTCTCTCATTCTATTAATTGCTTTTGAGCTTCTTAAAGGTAACTCTTGATAAAAATATTTTAAATTTTAATACAGTCTAATTTAGTAATTTTTATGTCTTTTTAAAGAAATCTTTGGTTACTCCAAAATTACAAAATGTTTTATTAAATTTCTTTTAGCAGTTTGTCTGTAGATTTATTTGGATTTTCCACATATACAAACATGTGTTAAATAATGACAGTTTCATTATGCTTTTAACTTATTTTCTTGCCTCATTACACTGTTTAAGATCTCTGATAAGTTGTTGAATATAAGTGATTATAGTGGGTGGCAATCCTTATTTCTTTCCCAATTTCAGAGTAAGTTTTCAAGACTTCACCATTGAATATATTGTTTGCTGTAGGTTTTTAAAAGATAGTTCTTTGCCAGACTAAAGAAGTTATCTTTGCTTTCTTGTTTCCATAGGTTTTTTTTTTTTTAAATAATGAATGAGTGTTGGATTTAATCAAATAATTTTTATGCAAATAACAATACAATCATACAATTTTTCTCAGTTGTTACATTCCCTAATTTTAAGGAATATCTCAATTAGCTATTAACTATACTTCTACTTATAGCATTAATAAACATCGGATCATGGAAACTAAACAATACATTACTAAAAAGCTATTGGGTCATGGAAGAAATAAAAAATGAAATTAAAAAATTCTTATAATAAAATGAGAATGAAAACAACATATCAAAACCTTTGGGGGACAGCAAAAGCAGTGCTTGGAGGAAAATTTATAGCAATAAATGCATATATCAAGAAAGAAGAAAGGTCCAAAATCAATAACTTAACCTGACAATTTAAATAAATAGAAAAGGAATAGCAAAAGAAGACCGTAGTTGCCAGAAGAAAGGAAATAATAAAGATCAGAGCAGAAATAAATTAAATAGAAAACAGAAAAACAATAGAAGGAATCAACAAGACTAGAAGTT
>NW_004443954.1:19732311-19741332 GCF_000243295.1 Trichechus manatus latirostris | reverse complement strand
TCCTCCATAGGATCATTATGATTAGGTAACTGGTATCTGCCATGTCTCCCCAACTTACACAGGTCACACCAGTTGTAAAAATAAAGAGTTTTTTTCTTTTTTTCCTACTCAAAAGGTCATTCTATTTTGGTTAGATTTACAACTTAAATTATTAACATCGATAGTCTTTTGAAAGGTCTTACAAAGTTGAATATGTATTTTATGTATGTAAAGATCTATTTGACTAAGCACATTAATGTTGCTTTTAAGATCATGTGGCATTAAGATTCATAGTCACACATTATCGTAAGCATCAAGAGGACTTTCGATTTTAATTTCATTGCAATTACTTAAATGACTAAAATGATGTAATATTGCAGATTGATTTTCTTTACAGTTTTTCATGCACTTCCTTAGAATTCTTAATATTTTATATGTAGAAAATTTCTCTTTTTTTAAGTATGTAATTCTAATATACCTTCCTCACAAAGAAGAGAAGAGCATGGGTTTCCTAATAGGATAAGTTTTCTGTGATGGGGTAGGTGTCTTATAAAAGCTAAATAAATAACAAGTAACACCTTATATTTACCTTGCTGCAGGTGAATAAATAAAGTGATAGAGAAGTAAATGATTTTTCCTGCTAGCTAAGCACAGAGTCAACCTTTGTTAATAAGGTAATGAAGCAACAAAGCAATACTTTATTTGCTTTTCACCTTTAGTATAGGAAGATCGTATCCCAGGGGAAGTTGGGCCTTCAACTCTAGAATTACAGAAAACATAATATCTTTGCCTGTGTTTTAATTCACATTCACTCTGCAACTATTCCTTCAATTCCTACTTAAATATCCTTTGTCTTAAAAAATGCTTTAGTACCAAATTACAAAACTTTGTGATCAAATTGTAACAATATAAAGGTGTTATTTTAATGCCACAAAAACATTGACATTATACATATCTGTACAAGGCTAGCTAAAGGCACAATGTTTTAAGAAATAAGACATTTTTATTTGTAATTTTTTTCACATTGTTATATCTGCCTGTGGATTTTCGTTATCTAATTTAATATTAAACTCTTTATTTCTATATAATTGTAAATGCACATGCCATTTTAGGAAGTAGTACAGGGAGATCCCATGTACCCTGTTATTACTTTCCCCCAACAGTAACATCTTGCAAAACTATACTATCACAACCAATAAATTGACATTAGTGTAATCCGCTGATCTTATTCAGATTTCACCAGTTTTGGATGTACGTGTGTGTGTGTGTGTGTGTGTGTGTGTGTGAGTGAGTGAGTGAGTATATTTGGTTGCATGCAATTTCTTCACACGGGTAAGTTCATACATTCACCACCACAGTGAGAATACAGAACAGTTCCTTCACCACAAGTATCTCTTCTGTTGTCCTTTTATCCCTATACCCACATCCCTTCTCTCTCCCTAACCCTTGGCAGCCACTGATCTGTTCTCCATATCTATAATCTCACCAATCCAAGAATGTTCTATAAATGGAACTATGCAGTATGCAGTCTTTTGGGATTGGCTTTTTTTTGGCTCAGTATAACTCCCTAGAGATTCATCCAAGCATGTATCAATAGTTTATTCCTTTTTTATTGTTAAGTAATATTCCATGGTATGAATGTAACAGTATTTTCTAACCATTCACCTATTGAAAAGCATTTGATTTCTTTCCAGTTTTTGGCTATTATGGTTAAAGCTACTGTGAAGAATTGTGTATAGATTTTTGTGTGAAAATAACTTTTAATGTCTCTGGGATAAATGCTCAAGAGTTAGATTTCTAAGTCATAGGTAGTTTCAGGTTTAGATTTATAAGAAAATGCCAGACTGTTTGCCAGAGTGTCTGTACAATTTTATATTCTTACCAGTAACGTATGAGTGATCCAGTTTTTCCACATCCTCATTAGCATTTTGTGTTGTCACTATTTTTTTATTTCAGCCTTTCTGATATCACATTGTAGTTTTAATTTGCATTTTGCTAATGACTAATGAAGTGGAACATCTTTTCCTGTGCTTGTCATCTGTATATTCTCTTTGGTGAAATGTTTTTTCATGTCTTTTGCCCATTTTTTGATTGTATTGCCTTTTTTTAACTGTTGAGATTTGAATGTTCTTTATATATTCTAGATACATGTCCTGTGTTAGATCGTGTTTTGCAAATATTTTCTCTCAGCTTTTAGTTTTTTTTTTTCACCCTTCTTAGGGATCTTCCACAGAATAAAGTTTTCTTTTTTTTTTTAAATTCAGTCCAATTTGTCAAATTTTCTTTTTATGGATTGTGCTTTTGGTGTCAAGCCCAGGAACTCTTTGTCTATTTCTAAATTCCCCAAATTTCCTCCTATGTTTTTATTTTCTAAAAGTTTATAGTTTCTTGTTTTGATCCATTTTAAGTTAATTTTTGTATAAGATGTGAGGTTAAGATTGAAGTTCATTTTGTTGCCTATGGATGTCCAACCAAGGCAAAACTTTGAAGTCAAGATTTTTTCCCCTCCTCTCATCTTCCTTCTCTATATAATTTCCCTGCCTCCTTCCAGTGCCTTCTTGCCTCTTCCTTTCTCAAGTCCCCTCTCATATACTCTTATACACCTCTAGGTGCCAGTTACAAAGAGAGAAATAAAACCTGTTATGTTACTAATACCCTTGATTTAGTCCAATGACTATCCTTTTCAGAAGGATTTTTATTGTAAGTGTAAAGTGAAGGTTGAGATTCAATAAAAATAGTTATTTTTTTACAGCTTAAACAAAGACATTTTTAGGTGAAACTAGCTTTTTTTTTTTTTTTCCTTTTTGCAAGTGCGTAGTGGTGAAGAACACAATGACTTTGAGTACAGTTTGGTGTCACTGCCTTGATTCATGCTAAAGTGCCAGCAGTTTAAACCACAATCAATTTTCCACCAGTCACTGTTTTTGTACCATCAGTGCAAACGTCCACATGGTTAAAAAGGCAAATGATGTCTTGGGCCCCTTAGGAATCCACAGAACTGCTGCTTTATGGCATTTCCTCCATTCCCTCACATTCTTGTTTCCTCCCTTTCTTCACTTTTTTTCTGACCAAATCCTCTTTATTTATTCTTTAGTTCTCAGACCCCTAAACACAATAAGTACTCCTCCTTTGTGCTCCTGTAAAACGTTGAACAGTGCAGCCCCAAAGTACCTATGCATATTAATTAAAAGTAGTCTATGTGTTCTACTTCATTCTCTTCCCAAATTTTTATTTTCTTCATGTTCTTCTAGACATAACCATAATCATTCATACTGAGATTTGAAGTTACTAAATCAATAACTTTGATAACATTTGCTTGCTTTCGATTCAGCCAGCAATAGTAGAAGAATTAAAAATAGCTGCCAGAGATTGCCCTAATGATTTTCAACATTGTATTTAGATATTCAGAGGGCCATAGGGAATATTTAATAATTTGTGTGGTGAGTGGAGAGATGGGGTATACAGAAAGTATCCATTTAGTATGCATATCAGCTTTCTGACCACTCAATAGATGCCCATAGCTTAGCAATTAATAAACATAATTTTAATTGCCTGTTTACTTGTTGTCTTTGAGCACTAGATGTCACTCTTGGAAGTCAGAGATTTTCTTATTAAACACGACATCTCCTAAAAATAGCTTTGGGCTTGACGCATAGTCTACCTCTTTAGTGAATGAATCGGATAAAGAAGTAAGTGAGAGAGGAACTAGTAAATACACTTCTAATTAATTTTTGTGGTATCTGGGTGCAGTGATTAAAAGTTCAGCTGCTAACCAAAAGCTCAGCAGTTGGAATCTGCCAGCCTCCCCTTGGAAACCCTGTTGGGTAGTTCTACTCTCATGTATAGGGTTGCTATGAGTCAGAACTGACTCCATGGCAATGGGTTTTGGCTTACTGATGATATTTTTATCATTGTTAGATCTGAAAATAATTGCATCTCATAGTTTTTTGTTTGCTATCTCTTACAGAATTTAGCATACTTCTGGCCAATATCAGTGCTAAGGAAGTCATGCACAGATGACTGTGAGCTAAAGTTTTTGGACTCAGGAGCTTGTATTTATCATCCGATCGTGCAGTTTCTCTAATAGGTAGGAACCACAAGCAGAAACAAGAGGCATAGATGAGTACCCAGTCCTCAATCAACATTGCAGAACCTTGGTGTGTCAGACCCTTCTGATCAAATGTAAGTATCATGACAGCATGGACTTCTGCTGTTTTTCATTGCTGTATCCCTACAACCTGCAGTAGTGCTTGGCCCATAGTAAGGCCTAAATCCATATTTCTTTTTAATGAATGAATGCATCATTGTTACTTAATAATTATAAATAAACTCTCTTGCTCTAATGCACGGAGCTTTTCATTTCAGAAAGAAAAGTGTTCTAGAACAGATAATCTAATAAAAAGAAGGGTGAGACAGGGAGAGAGGTAGCCACGATGTAGTTTGTGTAACCAGCTGAGAAAGTATAAAGAGGAATTTTAAAGCATTTTGCGCAACTTCTGTACTATTATAAAAATTAGACTAAACGATGACTTCATGTAAGTCTTCTGTTAAACATTATAAAATAAAACCACTTCCCCTGGAAAATTAATAATCAAGGGTTCTGTTGCTTTACATCCTTGGTATCATGGCTTAGTCATTTCAACTACAATGGAAAAATTTGCTACTTTTATTTTCCCAGAAATCATAAGTTTCGTTTTATAATAAATGCATAAAATTCTATAAGAAACTGCATATGAGGCTTTTAGTCCACATAAATCCAAATATTAATTAAATAATTAGTTTATTCCATAAAGAATTCTTTGGTATCTAGATTGTCCAAGGTACCACACCATGTGTTTTAATAAATACAGAGATTTTTTATAATAATATGCTTCATTTGTGAGGCAGTTTAGTTTGCCATTTTCAAAGCGTTTACACTTATATTTTTTTCTTTGCATTTTACAACCTTGGGAGGTTGGCAGGGAAGATTTTAAAACTCTTACCCTAGTAATTTTTAAAAAATTAGTATTTTTGCACAATAGTTAAATTAAAACAAAATAGAATTTAAAATAAAAATAATGCCCTTTAACTTCAGTATCTCAATAAAATAATTTTATTTTTTAATTCCATCTTTCAGAGTGTTCATGTCTGAAGAGCAACAGTATTGTCAGTGAGGGTATTCAGAGAAAATATCTATCTAGAGAAGCAGAAAAAGTCATCAAATAAAGTAGTAGAAATAAAATGTGTTATTAGTCAATTCAGGGAAGGATGTATTCTTCAGCAAGACCTTGCCAAGTAACAGAGCACAAGAAAGGAGCCAGCAGATCTGAGAAGTGTTCTGTATTCCTTTGGTGCAGGAATGTGGGGAGCTCAGAACACAGTTATTAAAATGATCACATAGAGTTAAACACGAAAAGTTGAACTCTGGATGCTCACTTTGATGACCCTGGTAGCAGGCTCCTTCCCCTTGTTATAGGTAGATAGATAGCTGCCGTCGAATTGGCTCTGACTCATGGCAACCTTGTGTACAAGAGAACAAAACATTGCTGGGTGATGCATTAGTCTTATGATTGCTGGCATGTTTGAGTCCACTGTTGTGAGTCCTGTGCCAATCCATCCCACTGAAGATTTCCCTTGCCCTTGCTGGTTCTCTACTTTCCCAAACACGAAGTCCTCCACTAGCAATTGATTCCTCCTGGTATGTGTCGAAAGTAAGTGCATTGGACAATGTTCTGTTTTGATCCATAGGGTTTTTACTGGCTAATTTTTGGAAGTATATTGCCAGGCCTTTCTTCCTAGTCTGTCTTAGTCTGGAAGCTCTGCTGAAACCTGTTCACCATGAGTGACCCTGTTCGCATTTGAAAGGCCAATGGCACAGCTTCCAGCATCACAGCAACGTGTAAGCCACCACAGTATGACAAACTGACAGACGGGTGGTGGTTCTCTTTTTCAGTGCTCCTTAATAAGAATCTCCTTGTCCCCTACAAAAGAAGTAAATAGGAGGAAGAGGAATATCATGTGTCTATTAAGTTCTGCATTGGAGAAGGTCTGGTTTGAGGAGAATTTGTGCTGCAGTTGAAGGATGAGGCCATAAAGATGGGATTTGAAGCAGGGGTATAAGAAAGATGTAAGGACAACACATACTTGCTTCTTCCACTTATTTTGGTGTGGGCCACTGTTGGTTATCAATCCTGTGGTTGAATATTCATGTTATCTCTCTTATTCTGTCAGCTTGGCCATCTGGGAGAAAACTTGGAGTGGTGAATGTTGACAAGTGGCATTGGAGAAAGTGTAGATGTCTGTTTATTAGATTGGTCTTCTTGTTTCTTACCCGTAGCCAGGAAAGTGAATCCAAACCAGAGTGCTCAGAGTAGAAGAAAGATTCAGCCCTGTGCACTAGAATTTGTATAACCATAGAATAAAAGTAATTTCTTATTTTGCTTCACTTCCTATCTAAACTGTGTGCATAAACACACAACAGTTGGCTTAAAATTACAAGCAGCAGTAAGACTGCTGGGATGAAGATCCTACTGTTTGATCTGATTGGGTCATACACACAAGATACACAGCACTGACAATTGAAAGCTGTTATTATTATTTAAACAGTAAACAACAGGAACAGATTACTTAAAGAAAGCATATAGTAAACAACAGGAACGGATTTGAGCTGATCTGCTCCCCTCCATCTCTACGAGCTCCCCACTTAGCATTGTAGGAGAGGAACCCACTTATGTCTGAAAGGGGACCTGCTTACTCTTCCCAGATTGTTGTTGTTGTCTGCTGTTGAGTCAATTCTCACTCTTAGCAATCCTATATGACAGAGTAGACTGCCCCACAGGGTTTCCTGGGCTGTAATCTTTGCAGAAGCAGATCACCAGGTCTTTTCTCCCACAGAGTGGCTGGTAGGTTTAAACTGCCGACCTGCTGATTAGCAGCTGAGCACTTAACCATTATGCCACCAGGGCTCCTTTTCCAAAATTACCCATATCAATTTCTGTCTCATCAAGTGGGCACGCTGTGGACCAGGTGTTAGCAAGTCTCTCTCTCTCTCTCTCTGCAGGTGTGTCATCAGGTCAGGTCAGGTGTGTCACAGCTGTGTTTGTCTCTCTCTCTCTGTGGCTTTTCTTGGCTGGGTCTGGCCCCCTGTGCTTGCTTGTCCAGCTCTCAACCAGCAGCTTTGGGACAACCCTGGGCCAATGCCAGGGTTAGGCCAGCATTATAATAGCTTTTGAGGCAAAACTTTCACGGGCAATCTCGGTATGGTGTATGCCCAAGCCTCTGCTCCATTGGAGACCTTCTGCCTGGAGGTGCCCAGTTCTGCTCTGTGGGCCAACTCACCCACCGCCATCGTCTTCTCCATGGGCCAATTCTGCCCCTGCCACCATCTGCCATTTCTGTGCCCCTCGGCTCTGCTGTGCTTGCCACCATTTTTCTCATTCTTCAGTGTTATCAGCTCAGTGAGTGCTACCAGCTCATTGTTAAAATCCTTAACCCGTATTACAGATCTTCTAGGAGGTTCTTAGCCTAGGGCCCCAAGTCCAAAAGATGTGCTCCTTTCTTGGCTCTCGTTTATCAGGAGGTCTCCCAAATCTCTGTGAGACTGGCTGCTTACACAGGAACACTGCTTGTAGATTTCTGGGTATAGCTTTCATAAACCAACCAATCCCTTAGATGGGTTATAAAAAGACCAGTTCTGTTGGGTGGATTTGCAAGCCTTTCATGCCGGTAGTAAACTAACCAATCCCTGAAGCCACTTATACTGATAGTAAACTAAACAATCCCTTGCAAAATTGTGGCCCAACCAATCATTTTGGGAGAATTACAATCATTTTGGAAGAAAGGCCACATAAAAGAAAACCCTTTGCACCACAATGTCATAAATAGATTTGAAGTTGTGAATAATTTTATAATTAATTATTTCAAGTGATTGCATCATATTATAAAAGTTATGCTTTTGAATTTTACTATTTCTGGGAATTTAGGAGGATTCTAATATATATTTTATAATTTATGTTATAAATATTTATGTTGAGAACATTTTTATTCTATAATATTGCATTAAGAGTGGGGTTTAAAATATGACTGGAATTTAGGATATATATGTACAAGCTTTAACAACTTTCCTTTTGTTTACAGTTTCTGCTAGAAATAGGTATTTCATTGGTTTAACTTGCAACTCTTTGTTACTAGTTAAGTTTCATTTTAGTTATTATTATTTCCTCTTTGTTGCAGATATTAGCTCATGTTCTTTTCCTTCCTCTTTCTATCCTACCATCTTTCCCATATGTTTCCTGCTCTGTAGGACTTAAGAAAAAGGGAATGTGCTAAAATAACTGTGACGTAAGTTAAAAATGTGAACCCTTTTTAATCAGATTCATATTTCTACCACCTCACTGAAAGTAATCTTGACAGGGCCTTTAGCAACACTTTTTTGCTGAATTTGAAAGTGAACTCGTACACCAGCCCAAAAGAAAAACAAAAACAATTCTCCCTATCTTTCTTTCCTATCTCCATGAATCCCCCGAGTTACCCAAACCAGGAATTTTAGCATCATGTTTACTCCTTTCCCTCATCTCCCGTATTCATTCCATCTCCAGCTGTTGGCAATTCTATTTACTAGAAATCTCTAGCAGCCATCCATTTTTCTTTATTTCTGTGGACGTTGTCTTTGTTCAGGTCACCATCACGTATCACCTGGTTTACTGAATAGAGTTCTGACTTGGTTCCTTGCTGTTAATTAGTTTTCCCCTAATCCAGTCCCAAAATTCCCTCTAATCCAATCTATCTGCCATCTTTTCTGGTCACTCTCTTCTCCTTTGTTCATCTTCCTCCACTGAACCATTAAATATTAGAGTTCTTTTATTCTGTTCTCAGTTTATTATCGCTCCCAAGGAAATCACACTCATGCCTTTCTCTTTAGTTCATGATCTATAAATTAGTCGTTCCTAAATTTTAATCTCTTATTCTAGATGTTCCCAATATGACCCAGACTGATATATTTAACCACTTCCTTAATATTTCTATATAGATGTCTCTGTCTCAAAATTCCCAATATCAATATCT
>NW_004443954.1:19728976-19730981 GCF_000243295.1 Trichechus manatus latirostris | reverse complement strand
CTCAATTATGTTATCCACACTGAAGTAGAAGTTACGTGTAAAAACTCTGATTATATTGCCCCACTGCTTCAAGTTTGAAAAACAGAATTCTTCTCGTGGCTTCAAGGCATAAATGATCCGGCTCCCGCTTTCTCTCTTTCTATGTCCCTACTCTCTCAGCTTTGCCACCTACTCTCCACTGTGCCTGTTTTCTTTCTGTTCCTCACATGCTCGCTCCATGCTCCTTCCAGCAACACTCCCGCAGCCTGGAATGTTCTGTCTCTACAAACACCCCCCAACCTTCCATCTCCACACACATAGTCCATTAATTCCTTCTTATCCTGCACATCTCACTTCAAATGTCATTTCCTCAGGAAAAACTCTCTTGACCCAGCAATCTATTTCAGGCTCCTTTAGTATGTGACCTGAGAGAACAATGTGCATTTCTTTACAGCACTAATTTCATTTGTACATATTCATTCGTGTGATTTTTTTTTTGTGGGGGGGGGGTGCAAATGTCTGTTTGCTCTTAGTAAACTCTAAGCCATATAAAAGCTGAGGCTACTTCTGGTTTTACTCACCATTGTATTTTTAGACCCTAGGACATCATCCTGTACTTAATCACCATTCATTCCATTTTATCAAATGGAATAAATAAACCACATTTCCAAAATTCAAATGAGATCATGTTCTTTTCACATTTAAATCTTTTAGATAGCTTTCTACTGTGCTCAGGATAATGCTCGAGACCCTTAGCATGGCTTTAAATTCTCCTCATGCCCTGGTTCTTGTTTAGCCACCATCCTCATCTCCATTCAGTCTCATTACACTAGTATTAACTGAACACCTGCTATTACCAGGATGTGATTTATGTAGAGAAAATTTAATGATGACCCAGATTGACACTGTCCTTGCAATTAGTCTAGGGTAGGCATAAAAACAATGGCAATGTTAGTAAGTCAAGTGATGTGTAAGTTATGATAATACTCCATCCTTCACACTTAATGTTCCAGCCAGCCACAGCAAATTATTTTCAGTTTCCTAAATGCAGTCCCTGGTTAAGTACATCATGCTTGGTAAAGCAGACAGTCAGCAAAAAAGAGGAAGACCCTCAAAGAGATGGTTTGACACAGTGGCTACAACAATGGGCTCAAGCATAACAATTGTGAGGATGACTCAGGACCAGGTAGTGTTTCATTTTGTTGTACATAGGGTCACTATGAGTCAGAACAAACTTGATGTCTCCTTCAAAAGAAGAAATGCACCACAGTCACTTGTTTTTTTGATCTTTGTAAGGCTGCTCCTAGTCTTTCTTATTGGCCAGCTTGTCTTTCCTCTTTGCTCTTTCCCCACCCCCTACTCTACACAACTTTACCTGATTTGCCCCTTCTTACTAAAATTAAAATCTTACCAAGTTACTAAACTCTTACCCCTTCCTCTGAGCTCTTGTAGCATCTTGTTCTTCCACTACTTTAGCTCTCACTCTACACGTGTCTCTTAGTTGACCATATAATCCATTAGGGCAGGCCTGTGTCTGGGTAGTGACTGGATTAAACAAATACTAGGTGCTCACTAAATAGTTCTTGCTTTTTTTTTTTTCCATTAAATAGTTCTTGAATGAGTAAATGAATGTGTGTTATACAGACGCAAGCAAAGTGCTATCGGAGTACAGAGTAGAGGGATGCTATTATTTTTCAGATGAGGAACAATTTATGCAGCAGTGAAGATGCCTTGTTTAATCAGAAGAAACTTTTATTTAGGTTATAACCATGTCAGGAGCTCGTTTAGAATTACCAGTGTTTGGTTTCTCCCATTCAGGTCATTATTATGAGTTCTCAGCCCTGTGTTAGCCTCAGCTATGCCCTGCTCTCTGCCAATGGTCACTATTGGTAAGGAAATTCTAGCTGTCATCAAGTACCCTGACCTCGGCAAAAATCCTTTCTGGCACATTCCTACTACCACCCTTCCAGGCTGAGTATTAGAAAAAGTTGGAGATTCTTGGGTAAAACCTACTTAGGGACAGATT
>NW_004443954.1:19726755-19728635 GCF_000243295.1 Trichechus manatus latirostris | reverse complement strand
GGAGTGTTTGAGAAAGCTGAATGTGATTATTGAGTTGAAAAAGATTGAGATATCCAAAACACTGTGTTCATGGAGCAAGAAATAATGTGGTCTATTCCTTGTAGGTGTCAGCAAAGGGCCAAAAGTGAAGAAGGCCCTGAATAGTGCTGGGGAAGTACCTGCTCTTAGAGCTAGGGTACCTCTCCTGCAAACTTAAAAACCAGCGGCCGTGGAGTCAGTTCTGACTTGTGACCCCCCCATGTGTGTCAGAGTAGAACCGTACTCCACAGGGTTTTCAATGGCTGATTTTTTGGAAGTAGCTTGCCAGGACTTTCTTCTGAGGAGCCTCTAGGTGGACTCGAATTTCCAGCCTTTCATTTAGCAGTCGAGTGCGTTAACCATTTGGACCACCCAGGGATCCCCTGTAGACTTAGAAACCTACATTTTTGAAACTTGGCTATTTTTATGTTGTTTGTTTTTTCTCTGATTACCTTCATTTTGTTCTCTCTTAACATTTAATAAAATTCCTTTTGAAAATGTCAGTGCATTGTAAATGTGCAATGAGGAACTATTTGATGAAAATGAGGAAAATTTGTGTTTTATTTTGTTTTGTTTGTTTGGTGTAGGTCATCAGGTCAGATCTTAGTATTACAAGGGAGGTATACTCCCAGTGAGGGTCCCGCATAGGGCTGGCAGCAAGAATTCAAGTGAGAGATGCTAATGTACAGTGAAATAGTATGGCAGGAGTTGAATCCACTTGTTCCACCAAAGTTTGTTCAATCTGCGATATTTCTGTACTCTAGTTAATGTTGAAGGCCTCTTCTGGGTATGATATTACAGCATTAAAGACCACACACTTCAGAGTTTAACACCTCATTTTCTTCACCACAGTGAGTTATCCTTTTAAACAAATGTTTGGTGCTTTTGGTCCCAGCATCTCTGTCTGTCTTACAGTACTTTCAACTGCCACTTATTTATTTACTTGTGATCACGGATCTTATTATGTGAACCAGCATAGACCAACATGGAATTGGTGCGGTTTATTTTTCAGCTCCTGTTATTTTATAAACAATTCAGAGAAAATTTTGTGTGCCAGTAACAAAAAAAAAAAAAAAAGAAGAGAAAGAAAAAAGAAAGTACCTCTCTCCGAAATGAGAGGCATCAACTGTTAGCCAACAGAAATACAAAAAGGTCTGCACCCTCAGGTTATCCCTTTGCGTTCAGATGCTCATAACTGTTTTAGAAAGCTTGTCGCCCACACCATGTGATCTTGCTCCTCTTTAATTTTCTCTAATTTGTGTAGTGAATAACCAAATACTCATAATGCAATTAGAAGATAATCAGGCTTGTAATTATGTTAATTGCTGGAGACTTAACATCAATCCTCCAGCAAAGTGATAGGATTTCAGGGGAACTATTAACATGGCAAGAGAGTGAGGGAGAACACAGTTGGGAGGGGGTGGATAAATTGAGGAAGAGCTTCCACTTGTATCATTTAACAGCAATAAGGAGACAATGGAGCCCTAAATGCCAATGGCTTGAGGAGGGATCCTTAGAAAATGGGGCTTTCCGTTCCAGCAAATCAATCTCTTTTGTTGGTTTTCTTTCCCTAAATAATTACATTGTCCACCTATATTTATTGTAAGAAGACTAATTCAAATAGATAAATAGGTGAGAGAGAGAGAGAGATTTGTCCAAGTTATGCCCGTCTGAAAAAAATATCAAGACATTATTACCTTCTATGCTTCCAGAACACTCAGTTGTGTTCATGTGGAAACTGTACATGGATCAAGAGGCAGTAAGTGTGTAGCAGGTGATGTCTTTTCACTTTACTTGTTCAGTCTGTATGGGAACAAATAATACGAGAAGCTGCACTATATGAAGAACACTGTATCAGGATT
>NW_004443954.1:19723428-19725655 GCF_000243295.1 Trichechus manatus latirostris | reverse complement strand
CCCACAGAGCGGGCACAGAGAGAGACAGCCTTCCCCTGGAGCTAGTGCCCTGAATTCGGACTTCTAGCCTCCTAAACTATGAGAGAATAAACTTCAGTTTGTTAAAGCCATCCACTGTGGTATTTCTGTTATAGCAGCACTAGATAACTAAGACACTTGCCATGATTTGGAGCCAACCGGATGGCAACAAACAACAACATGCTTCCATGCCAGAAGTGTCCTTTTCTCATGTGATGATGACCAACAGTCAAGCTATAATGTTGTTGTGAACAGTCTCTAGAGTGCTACTCAGTCTAGATTACAATCTGCAAAGCTACTATATTAAATTCATTTATAAAAACAATAAATAAAGATAGTACTTGAGATTTCCAAGTTCTCCTTAGAGCTGGCTAGAGTTAAGCTGGACATCATTAAGCTTGCTCAGTCTGGGGTTTCTTGCCTTCTTCATTAGTGCCTTTAGTCTGAGAATGCTACATTTTCTTCCCTGGCACCTACTTCTGCTGGGTGTTATGGCAGGTGAAGAAGTCCTGTGGTGTGGTTCAACTGATATTTAAAAAAGATTTATACTAACTCATGGAAGTACCTCGTATTTAAATTAAAAATAAAATTACCTCCCAGAGGTTTTGCTTATTATCTGGAAATAAAGGACTAGGAGATCTTCTGAGTAGTATTGAGCTGATGCCACATAACAATTATGATTAAGATAGATTGGAAGGCCTTCTTTTTTTCAAACATATGTAGACTAAAATGACCTTATACAACAATAGTCAGACCATAAAGCCAAATCTCTACCACTGCTACTCAGCGCGAATACACAAACACTCGTAACTTATATATTATATCCTTAATGTCAAAGTACAGTGACAAATTTGAGTTTGTAGTTCACCCTATCGTTGCTGCTTCTTAGCCATTTGGGAAGCATATTGGAACTATACGGTGTGTAATCAAACTGTCAGAATGCTATAAGCTTAGTTAAATAGGTGCATTATATAATATCCTCTGCTCCATTTTTTGATTAATTGTTAATCATTAAAGCAAATATAGGTTCTTGGGGATTATGGAAATTTAAGTCATTAAAGACCCACACAATCAGATCTTATTGGCTACTAGAAAGCAAAAAAGAAGAACATATGCTGAACCCAGGGTCATTTTAAAGGAGGCAGTCCTTCAGAAATTGTTAGTCAATAGGTAATTTATTTGGAAATATGAGCATGGTTCTATCATCAATAAAAATGTAATCACCAGTTACAAAATATTCAAGGATAAATGAGAGATTTGAGAAAATACCAAGTTTAGCCAAATACAGTGATTAGGAAAACATATTGCTCATAGAAACTAGAAACTTTTCTTGAAATTTATTTATGGTTGGCAAATTGTCCAAAAACCTAATTAGACAAGCTGATATTCTTGGAAGAGATCTCAGACTAGCTCATTACATTAAGTCCATAAATTTGTTCTTATAGAAATCTCGAAGTAGGTAACTAATCATACATAGAGTTTCTTGCTTTTCTCATTCCTTAATTTCAACTTTTGTCATTGCTGGAATTTTATTTTTAACTGTGCACAGAAATAATTGAGCCAGAAAATTTATTTAGCTTATAAACCATCACTTCAAATCGGATGCAGATTTAAAGATAATTCGGTTAACATTCTACTATGATTTCTCATCAATGTAAAAATGTGAATTTTTTCTCCAAGCCCCTTTAGTTTCTGTAATGAGAATGAAACATATGATAACATTGTTATATAAGGAGAGCCAAGATGTTAATCCTAACAACTGTACCTTTTAAGATTGATATTGTTTTTATAAACTTTTCCTTTTCATCCCTCTCAAGGTCATGGAGCAACGTGATTGCCAAGGAGAGAACCATAGTCTTAGTGATTGTGGTCACACTCACAATTAATAATCAGTAACCGATTTCAATGGAGTCGATTCAGACTCATGGCGACTCCATGTGTGTCAGGGTAGATCTGTGCTCTGGAGGGTTTTCAATGGCTGATTTTTTGGAAGTAGATCGCTAGACCTTTCTTCTGAGGCACCTCTGCATGGAACTACCAATCTTTTGGTTAGCAGCCAAGCATGTTAACTGTTTACACCACCCGTGGACTCTTCACAATTAAGAGGAGCCTTAAATTCTAACTATACTGAAGTCAATATACCATATATTAGCCTTGGTGGTCCAGTGGTTAAGAGCTCGGCTGCTAACCAAAAGATCAGCAGTTCAAA
>NW_004443954.1:19720072-19722233 GCF_000243295.1 Trichechus manatus latirostris | reverse complement strand
ATGGAGGTGAAGATACTGAAAATTGAGACTGAAAATTAGACTTTAAAATCTATGCATAGTAATATAAGTTCATTAAACTCATAGTCAATGATCTTTGGGGGCTTATAAATCTTGGATGAAGGATTGTTAATTACAGAAAGAGCATGTAAAACTAAAGAAAAAGACTTGAATTTAAAAAACGCACCGTGAGATGAAAGTAAATTCTAGGTATCAATACTGCATATAAAGACTTGTGTTAATATATCAAATATAGTCTTTTATTTCTCAAAAAAGTTCAGAATATGGCATTGTGCAAGTGGCATTTTAACTATGGAAAGGAGTTCCCTCTCTTTTTCCACAGTTTGGTATATAAACTAATACACCAATTGTAATTACTCACAAGTTGGTCAGTCATGTGAAAACCAAATCTAGGTTGGGTTACAAAGAAGATATTTTTATAGAGGTTACCATACAGTTACACTTATGAGTTATAAGTTGATAACTTATTTAAAGTCAAATTTGCCAAATGATTCCTACAGAGAAATCCTCAAGTAAAGAGGAAGTTAAGAAAATAATTACAACTTTGAATTATGGAGGCACTTTTGGGGGACATGAACTGCCCAACAAGCTTAGTCCCTTTGACAGGCTCTCCTTAAAGGGATTGAAGAGGAAAAAAAAAAAAAAAAAGAAAGCCATCCTTACGATTATTCAAATGAATACTTTAATTATTATTTTTGTTAAAGCATCATGCTATTACTGGTATGGAATGAAGAATTCATAAAGCTTTTTGATTAAGCACACTAAAATTGTGTTTCTCCAGTTAATATATGAACAGAATTAGAATTTACTGAAGATAAAAATGTCACTTTAGATGTGTGATAATTCCTGTGGTCTCAAATGGATGGTAATATCTCAAATGGATAATAAAAGATTAAGTCCATTTTAAATAATAACTCCCATAATTTACAAAGCAATTGACTTGTGGAAAAGGGCTGTGTTTATAATACTTTTGATTTTCCTATAAATGGAATACAGCAGTGGTGCAAATATAATTCTAAACAGAAAATAACTCTCTTGCTCCTCAACTCTGTATTTCATGAGTTATGTTTTGTTCAAGTAACTGTCCATCAAATTCTCACCTTTAGGACTAATAGTAAAGCAAAGCATGCTACTCTGATATCTCCAGGTGCTTTTTTCTCACCTGATTTTTTTTACTCCTAAACAAGTATTCTCTTGAATCCACCAAAGGATAAGTTCAGTACCAACAATCTCTCTTTTTTATAATAAACTTTATTTTTTTAGAACAGTTTTAGATTTGCAGAAAACTTGAGGAGATAGTACAGAGAGTTCTCGTGCACCCTACCCCATCTTCCCCTACTAACATATTACATTAGTTGGACACGTTTGTAATAATTAATGAACCAATATTGATACACTGTTATTAACTAAAGTCTGCAGTTTATTATTCAGGTTTCCCTTAGTTTTAACCTAAAAATATTTCTTTTTCTGTTCCAGGATCCCACACATACACACACCCATTGCCGTCGAGTCAATTCCAACTTATAGTGACCCTATAGGACAGAGTAGAACTGCCCCATAGAGTTCCCAAGGAGCACCTCGTGGATTTGAATTGCCAACCTTTTGGTTAGCAGCTGTAGCTCTTACCCACTGTGCCACTGGGGTTTCCACTAAGGATACTATGTTGCATTTAGTCATTATGTCTCCTTAGAAAACTCTTGGCTGTGACAATTTCTCACACTTCCCTTGTTTTTGATGACCTCGACAGTTTTCAGGAGTTTATAGGTTGGGCATTTTGGAGGGTACCCTTGTACTGGAATTTGTCTGATTTTTTTCTCATGGATAATGTCTTTTTGCTCTTGCTTCTCATTTACCTCAGATTTTTCCTCACTACAGTCACAGATCTTTGCTGTGGAAGGATAGACTATGCTGAATGATTCATCACTCCAGAGCATTAACTGTGAGTCCTCTACAGGTGCAAGGAGATGTTTTTCCCTTCTCTGGAGTGAAGAACTCCATGTATAACTAGCTCCATCTGAGAGTGAGCACAATCAGCGCCCATCTACTGTGGGCACCGATCTGCACCAAACACTGTTGCCTGATACATGTGTTTTACCGCTGTACCTAACAGGCTCTACTGGGAAGTGTTGTAAGACACAAGAAG
>NW_004443954.1:19717220-19719216 GCF_000243295.1 Trichechus manatus latirostris | reverse complement strand
CCCAGAGCCTTGCCCTTGGCATACACTCCTTAATGTCGAGTTCCCCTCTGGTCCTTCCCCTCCATCCTTTTCTCAGACTTTATCTAGTTCCATATTTGTTTTCATATCTCTTTCCCTTCCACATTTGGTCTCATTTTAAACCTTATTTGCACTCAATTCACGTACATGTTACTCGTTTGTCCTCTGCCACAATCTTTTTGCTCTCACTTCCCTTATCATTTATCCTGATGTCAGTCCATGTTTGTCTTTCAGGTTTTATTATTTTCTTAATGTAATAAAATCAAAATAACGCAGCAGAGACCTCAAGGCCCTAAATTGCTAAATAAAGTTATTGGACACGGTTTTTAGAAGAATTGTGAACTTTCAGTTGTTTGACAGTGGCAGAAACCAGATTACAGAGGTTTAATGAGTAGATAGACTGTGAGGATATGAAAGAGGACACTGTGGGTTATAATTTAAAGATTATCAGGAAAAGGAAAAAAGAAAGTTGTTATGCGAAGTCCCTAAAGGATGAGAGCATATAGAGAAATGAGAGCTGAGATGGGAAAGTTAGACCAGGCAAGGTTCACATGGGTAAAAGAAGTGTAAGAAGAATGAAAATAGGTTTTAAGATAGAAGTTTTTGTTTAAAAGTTCTGGGTATAAATGGAGCCAATTTCTTTCTTTTTTTACTTCCTTTTTCTTTAATTACAAAATACACAGAGGAATAACAAAAATATTTTAATTTAAAAATGCAGAGAAGCAGTTAATTGCTTCTTAAAGCTTTTCTTATTTAATTGTGAAATATAATAAAATAGAAAAACAAATATATATGAATAGTTTAATGAATAATTATGAAGTGAATATGCATGTCACTACCATTCACTTCATGAAATAGAACTGTGACAGCATCCCCAGCAAGCACACCTAGTACCCGGATCTCAGTTTCTAATACCATCCTCTAATAAAAGGAACGTGAAATCCTTGGAGAAATGGATGATTCTGGGGCCGAGACTGGAAATATACAAGCTGCTCTTGTAGTTCCAGAAGGTAAAACCAAACCAAAAACCAAACCCATTGTCATGGAGTCGATTCCAACTCACAGTGACCCTATAGGACAGAGCAGAACTGCCCAATAGGGTTTCCAAGGAGTGCCTGGTGGATTCGAACTGTCAACCTTTTGATTAGCAGTCAAGCTCTTAACCACTATGCCACCAGGGTTTCCCCAGAAGGTAAGGAAGTGCTAAAAAACAAAAACAAAAAACAACCTACAACTGTGGGGGAGGGTCAAAGAGACAGGAATCACCTGAAGGAGCTCCCAATGACCAAAGCTGAAGCAATCTGAGCAACAAAATAAGTAGTATTGGATTATAAAGGAGCCCTCGTGGTGCAGCAGTTAAAGCAATCGACTGCTAACTGAAAGGTCGGCAGTTCGAAACCAGCAGCTGCTCTGTGGGAGAAAAAGGTGGTAGTCTGCTTCCATAGAGATTTACAGCCACAACAGCAGTGGGTATAGGATTATAATCTGAAGCATAACATAAATATCCTTGAGTCTGTAGTGATATAAATAAATTATTGAATGAAAGATTGAATGAATAAACAACTAAATAAATAGGGAAGAAGAACAAATCTCCCATGAAGAGGATTTCCAAATAATTTATACAGATACTTTACCCTCAAAGAGGTGAAGCGTAACTCCCCACTCCTAAGTCTATGCAGAATGACTTCCTTCCAAAGAATATAGTATGGAAAGGGGCGGGGGGAGTAAATTTATAATGGAGAAATCTGACAACCACATTCTCAAACCAGGAGATCAATGTCAACATCACCAGTAAACAGTAATGTTGACCGTGTGTACACTTGACGTGATGTAAGAAAATGGTGCTTTATCTCTGTGGTCTTCCTCCCCCGAGCACCTAACCTCAGTCTACTCATAGTAAAAATAGTACAGTTGATGGGAATTCTACAAAATACCTGATTAGTACTCCTCAGAATTGTCAAGGTCATCAGAAACAAGG
>NW_004443954.1:19713197-19716018 GCF_000243295.1 Trichechus manatus latirostris | reverse complement strand
ATGTGTTTGCTGGCCATTTGTATTTCTTCTTTGGTGAAATGTCAATTCAAGTCCTTTGCCCAATTTTTGATTGTGCTGTTTATGTTTTTGTTGTTAGGTTTTACTATTTTTTATCAGGAGAAATTCCTTCAGATTCTTTTTTAAAAATGTACCACTTTTCATCATTTCCAATTTTTTGTAGATATTGTTAAGCTTATCTATTATTTAGTTAAAAACAAGAAGTGCAGTCATTTAATAATATGTTCTGAAAATGGAATAGCTAATGTTAGTGTTAATCTATTTCTATTGTCTGTTGTTTTTGTGGTTTTGTTTTATAGTGCCTTGTTACTTTGTGTGTTTCTTTTTTGATTGCTTACTCTTCATTGATCCTTGAAAAATTATTTGTGAGAAAGAGATTCTTTGAAAACTATAATAAAGGTTTCTTCCTTCAGAGAAGATTTGTACTTGTTTCTTCTGTTACCCTAGGAACACTTTTAATCAGTTTATGGCTTAAGTTTGCCTGGATCATTCAGTTAATGTGAACCCATGCTGCAAATCCACCCACAATTTCTCAGATTATTTTTTTTCTGTCTTTGTTCACCCTTCTTTGTTTAGTGCCAAGACAATATTATTTGTAATTCTGTGGGTGTATGTGATGTGGTGGGTTTACTTCTGGATGAAACTTTATCTTAATCATTTAGCACTTTGGACATCTTGCTTAATGTTAAGTGGATCTCTTATTAAACTCTATATTTTAGGTGGCCACTGAGATTTATCTTCTATCTTTCCCACTCATTGAGGCTGCCAGACCGAAGCCTAAGTTTTCTGGGATCAGCAAAGTCCTTCAGAATAAAATTGACTTCAATGTTTTGGTCATCTTCTTCCCTCTCTGTATTTCCACTTTTCCTTGTATTTTGACCTGATTAATTTTACTCTTTTTTCAACTCTTTCTTCTGAGAAGACAGTTTTAATATTATACCTTAGTTTTCAGAGGGAAGTATTACTTAAATAACCTGGACCACAGTTAATAAAAAACAAAGGTCCAATCTATTCTTTTAGCAAATCTGTAACCATTTTCTTTGTTCCAGACACTGTTTTAGATGCTGGAAAGACAGCAGTGAACAAGACATCAATTTTCAAGGAGCTTATATGCAATGAACAAAGATCAAAAATAAAAAAATAAAGTAATAAGAAAATGTCAGGAACCAGTATCAGATAATGTCAGTCTCCTTAGGAAATTAGAATTCAAGATCATTTTATGATGTGAGTGTATGGATGTGGAATTAGGGAGCTAAATACTGTAGGGATGGTTTAGAATAACTCCAGTGGAAGTTATTCAGTATGAATGATAGGATTTCCAAGCAATAACATGGGTCCAGTTGAAGTTTAAGATGATTTTTAACTGAACCCAAAAAGTATGATTGATAATTTTCCTATTCCTGTTTGGCTTTTCAGGAGCAAGAGGTAGAGAAAACAGAAAATGATACTGCTCTATATAATGATATCACACATGCATTTTTCTACCCAAAGCATATTTTCAGTGCAAATCTAGTTACTAAAATAATTTTACAGTGTCACACATAAAGGTGCCATTTAAATTGTCTTATGCCAAACACTTAACTAAATTTTTACTTATTAGTTAATTTACTTGTTTAACTCAGATTGTCTTTGGACCTTAACAATATGCGGGTTTAATTGAAGATATAATGGTACTTATTCACCTTATTGGAAAACCCAGTGGTGTAGTGGTTAAGAGTTCGGCTGCCAACCAAAAGGTTGGCAGTTCAACTCCACTAGGTCCTCCTGGAAACTCTATGGGGCAGTTCTACTCTGTCCTATCGGGTTGCTGTAGGTCGCAATCGACTCAACGGCAACTGGGTTTTTTTTTTTTTTTTATATTAACCTTATTCGTCTTTTGAAAGAATCAACTGTGACAGTTGATTTTTCTATTACATTTTAGTTTTTTTTTTTTTACAAATGTGGAATCTTAGACTATTGATTTTCAGCCTTTTTCTTTCTTAGAATATGCACTAAAAGTTATAAACATTACTCTAAATATTTAGCCGCATTCCCCAAGGCTAATATGTAATATTTTCATTACCATGCAGTCGAAAATATTTTCTAATTTTCTTGTTATTTCTTTTTAGACTTGTGTTATTTAGAAATTAGCTGCTTAATTGCCAAGCAGTTGGGGTTTTTTGAGCTATCTTCTCTCATTTAATACCACTATTGTCAGAGTACATACTCTGAAAGAAATGAAATATTTGAAATTTTTAAATGATGCAGCATACAGTTAATTTTGGTAAATGTTCCATATGTACATAAAAAAATATGTATGCAACAGTTAGTGAGAACAATGCTCTATATACTTAAATTAACTAAAATTTGTTAATTATGTTTTCTGTCTATTATGGATTGAATTGTGTCCCGCCCAAAAATATGTGTCAACTTGACTAGTCCATGATTCCCAGTATTGTGTGATTGTACACTATTTTGACATCTGATGTGATTTTCCTTTGTGTTGTAAATACTATCTCGATGATGTTAATGAGGTGGGATTGGTGACAGTTATGTTAATGAGGCAGGACTCAAATCTACAAGATTAGGTTGTGTTTAAGTCAATGTCTTTTGAGATATAAAAGACAGAAGCAAGCAGAGAGACACGGGGACCTCATACCACCAAGAAAGCAGCCCCAGGAGCAGAGTGAGTCCTTTGGGCCCGAGGTTCCTGCGCTGAGATCCTCCTATATCAGGGGAAGGTTGATGACAAGGATCTTCCCCCCAGAGCCAACAGGGAAAGTCTTCCCCTAGAGCTGATGCCCTGAATTTGGACTTAGGGCAC
>NW_004443954.1:19710741-19711809 GCF_000243295.1 Trichechus manatus latirostris | reverse complement strand
ATACCCATAATGTGTATCCAAGTACTTAGTCAACATTTCCCACCACAACTTCTTCATCCCAGGTCTTCTGCATCTAAGTAACAGCAACACCATTCACTTAGGTGCTGAAACCAAAAATGTGACAGTCATTCCCAATTCTGCTCTTTCACTCACTATCTCACATCTAACATACAAGGCAGTGCTTTAGGTCTACCCTAAGTACTCCCTACTTTCTCTCCCTCTACTTTTCTTATTCACTCCAAAGCATCACCATATACCAGCTTAATTTTAATAACTTCTTTACATATCTCTTGATTTCCACTCTTTTTTTTTTTTTTGATACAATCTGGGCTCCATAAAGAAGTCAGAATGATCTTCTAAAAATGTATGTCAGGTTACATCACTCCTATTTTTTACTGAGCTTAGGAAAAGATCTAAACTCTTTAGTACTGCTTTAGTTATTACATGAGCTAGCTCCTGTCACCTTCTACAAATGAGCTTTAGCTCTGTTCCTGGATTCTGTCAATACAATTCTCAATTTAGGGCATTTCTACTTGCACTTCCTTCTTGAATCTTTTCATGACTAACTTCTTGTCTCAATGAAGTCTTTATTATGAGATTCATTTTTTGGCTGTTCAGTCTAAAAGTGGCTCCCCTATCGTTCTCTTTAATATTACCATCTTTAATTATTTTCATAGAACTTATCATAATATTAAATAATATATTTCATTTATGTGTTTACTTATGCAAGCATCATGAGAACATGGATTTTGTCTGGTTTGATCAGTGCTCTATCCCCAGTACCTAAAAGAGTGCCTGGCATACATGAAAGATCTATGAGCTATTTTTATCTGAATAAAAAAGTGGATGCTCACTATACTTGTATGAAAGAGACTTGAATACAGTGAAGATTGTACTAATAAATGAAAACTGATAACAACAAGTCTCAAGATATACAGAAAAATAAATCGAGAAAAAAAGTTGTTTTCGGGTGGGCTGAGATGAATCAGTCAGGACTTGAGAAGGACATGCTCTTAAAAGCTAGGTTTTAAAGATATGAGGATAAGAACTGTTTGTTCTCAACAAAAG
>NW_004443954.1:19707767-19708731 GCF_000243295.1 Trichechus manatus latirostris | reverse complement strand
ACCCTCTGTTGTGATCCGGGTCAGAGCAGTCAATGGTGGTAGCTGGGCACCATCTATCTGTACCAGGCTCAGTCTGGTGGAGGCCATGGTAGCTGTGGTCCATTAGTCCTTTGGACTAATCTTCTCCTTGTATCCTGTTCTCTTCATTCTCCCTTGATCCCGAAGGGGTAAGAGCGGTGGAGCATCTTAGATGGCTACTCACAGGCTTTTAAGACCCCAGATGCTACTCACCAGGGTAGAATGTAGAACATTGTCTTTATAAACTGTGTTATGCCGGCTGAGGTAGATGATCCCTGAGAGAAGTCCTGTTCCTGATGTACACAATTAATACCAAGTTCATCAATGATTCTTACAGCTTGTTTAGTGGCAAATCCTGTGGAATTTATGCTGTAACAAACATGTTTAATACCATCATATGGACCAGGAATAATTTTATTAACATAAAATATCACTGTATTGCATATATGCTGGTGTTACAAATTAATGTTATATAATTAATGTTTTTGGAAATAATATCTCTATTTTTCCATTTACTTTCTATCACATATTGATCTGTTTAATCATCAGCTATAAAGCACAAACAGAAAAATTTACATTGACAAAAATTTAAGGGAAATATATGGGAGAAAATCTATTATTGAAAATCCATTATTACATACACACACACTCACACACACACTCACACTACACATTATTATGTCTGTTTTGAATTGGAAAGAGATTAAGTAGAGAAATACCTCAGCCAAATTCAAGAAATATCAGTGTGCTGAGAAAAGGAAATGTGAAACCCACTTACAAATATTGTAAATATTATTAAAACCATTATAATAACATAAAATGTTAAATTTTAGTCCAATTTCTACAAAGTAGACATAAATATACTTAATATACTGATTATCAAATATGTTCCCTGCATTTTAAAATGTACATACAAAACCTAAACATAACATTATTATAGTATAAT
>NW_004443954.1:19704016-19706558 GCF_000243295.1 Trichechus manatus latirostris | reverse complement strand
TACAATATCTGAAATGAATAATACACTGGATGAGATGTACAATGGATTAGACACTGCAAAAAATAAATAAATGAATGAACTTGAATATGTAGCAAAAGAAATTACCTAAAATGAAGCACAGAGAGGGAAAAAGACGTAATAAAATGAACAGAGCCTCAGTGAACTGTGGAACAACATCAAGTGATACAGCATATTTGCTACTGGAATCTCAAAAGGATGAGAAATTACAAAGAAAAAATTGGAAGAAGTAATGTCAAAAAAATTTCAAATTTCCACATGAAGCACATCAGTATTAAATTGCTGTATGTAAGTGATGAAGAAAATGACTTAAAAACAGCTAGAAAACAGCAACAATGAAAACCACATAATGTACAAAGAATAACAACAAATTTATTGCCAGAGATGATGCAAGCCAGAAGACAATTGAACCACATCTTTAAAGTGCTATAAGAACAAAAGTGAACTTGTCAACTCCATATTTTATAGCCAATGAACGTTTGCTTCCAAATAGGAAGGCAAGAAACAGACTTTAGCAAGAAAAAAAAAAGAAAAAGTAAGAGAAATAATCATCATCATATCTGACCTACAAGAAATGTTAACTAAAGTTCTTTGGGTTGAAGGTACAAGATGAAAATATAGAACTACACAAAGGAATCAAGAGCATTAGCCATCATAAATATATGGGTGAATATAAAATAATTTGTTCTTAGTTTTTAATTAACAAATATAATTGTTTAAGCAAAAAACAATAGAATTGCATGGTGAAGTGTATAAATTATATGGAAGTTGCATGTATGACAAAATAGCACAAAGACTGTGGGGGAGAAACTGGAAGTATACACACTGTTTTAAATTCTTATATTTTATATCAAATGCAATATTATTTGAAGGTAGACTAAAATAAGGTAAAGATGGATATTTTAAATCCTAGTGCCATCACATAAAAAATAAATGAAATGAGATACAGACTATAAGCCAACAATAACAAAAACCGAACCAAACCGTTTGTCATCAAATCTTTCCTGACTCATGGCGACCTCATGTGTTTCAGAGTAGAACTGTGCTCCATAGGGTTTTCAAGGCTGTGACCTTTTGAAAGTAGATGCCCAGGTCTTCCTTCTGAGGTGCCTCTGGGCAATTCTAACCGAGAACCTTTTGGTAAATAGCTGAATGCTTAACTGTTTGGGCTACCCAGGAACTCCTAATAATCCAATACTAACAGTGAAGATAAAATGGAATATAAACAAATATTCAATTACCCAAAAGAGGCAGGAAAAGAGTAAAAGAAGAGGGAAGAACAGTAATCACAAATAGAAAACAAATAGCAAAAGGGTAAATTTACATCCACATATGTGGACAATTACATTAGATTAATTGCTCTTAATACTCTTAATGCTCTTAAGGAGCCCTGATGGCACAGTGATTGAAGCACTCGGCTACTGACCAAAAGGTCGGCAGTTTGAATTTACCAGTAACTCCATGGGAGAAAGATGTAGTAGTCTGTTTCCGTAAGGATTTACAGACTTGGAAACTCTGTGGGGAGTTCTACTCTGTCCTGTAGGGTCGCCAGAAGTCAGAATCGACTTGATGTCAGTAGGTCGTGTAATATTCCAATTAAAAGATATTGTCAAGGTGGATAGAAAAGCAAGATCCAACTACATGCTGTCTAAAAGAAATTCATTTTGAATATAAGAAAACAGGTTCAAGGTAAACGGTGGAATAAGCTATGTCATAACAAACTTAAGAAAACTAGAGAAGCTGTGAAAATATCAGATAAAATATATTTCAGAGCAAAGATAGAGGGACATTTCATAGTGGTAAAGGGGCTAACTTATCAAGAAAATTTAGCAATCTTAATGAGTATGTACCTAATAATAGAGCTTCTGAAGCAAAAACTGACAGTTTTTGAAGAGGGATAGTTTCTATAATTATAATTGGCGATTTCAACACTCTTTTCTTAGTAATTGATAAAACAGAAAGACTATCAGGAAGAACATAGAAGACTTGAACAACACTATCAAGGAACTTGATGTAGTTGGCATATTTTTTCTAAAATAATATTTTATTGAGTTTCTGGTAAAAGTTTACACAGCAAGTTAGTTTCTCATTTGACAATTTCCACACAAATTGTTAATTACATTATCACATTTATCACAATGTGTCAACATTCTCTTTAATGTGTTCTGTTTGTTCCATTTCCAGTCCTCCAGTTTCCCTGCCACCTTCTCTTCTCATCTTTGTTTTGAGTAATTGTTGATTATAATTGTGTCTTAGATGGCTGCTCACAAGGTTTTAAGACTCCAGATGCTACTCAGTGTAGTTGATATTTATAGGACATTTCTAGCAACAACAGAAAAAGATGTGCACAGGAAACATTCACAGATATCCAAATAAATTTAAAAATACTGAAGTCATAAAGATACATTCTTTGACCACAACGAAATCAACAGGAAAATCAATTATAAATTTATTTGCAAAATCCCCAACTATTTTCAGATTGAACAATAGACTCTTAAATAATACATGGGCAAAAGAAGAAATC
>NW_004443954.1:19669229-19703589 GCF_000243295.1 Trichechus manatus latirostris | reverse complement strand
TCAACCACTTTCATTTCAAGTTTGGTTAAGATTTGTGTGGGGTTCAAAGAGAACTCAAGTGCTAAGTTTTCTAGATAAAGTAACATCTCCATCTTTGCTCTCACCCCACCCTCAAATGTCTTATATCCCTCCTTTATGTGAGATTCAACAATTTATAATTCCTCCTTCTCTCTTGGCTTGCATTATATCACTTTTGTTTGGTTCCCTTTCTTTTGTTAGGACTGTGACATCTAGATTTGTCTTTGGTGGTTTTCTGTTCCTCTCTCGCTCTCTCTTTTCCTCTTTCCACTGTTTCCCTTCCCCTGTCTTTTCATTCCTTTTGTACAATCAGATACAAAAAATATACATAAGAGGAACAATGATGAATACCTAAAAATTACTTTTGGACCATTCATTCATTTGGCCATGATTTTCAAAGACTTCATTTTTTAAAGTTTTACAAATAAATGCTTTTAATAAGTTTGAAATTTCTAAAGATTTTTTTTGTGATGATGTCTATGACTTTTCAGCTTATAAAGATACTGAATTTTGGCATGTTGGAAAATATTCTGTCATGGAGTCTTCAAACTTTCTCAGCATTTTCAAACAGTATACAGTGGCTGCTCTTGTATTCATGAGTAGAATAAGCACATATTGATAAACGTTATTAATAAATATGCAGAAGAAACCCAAATTAGAGATATCACTTAAACTATACTCTTTGGGATAAAAATAGGTGCAAGTCAAAGAGTTGATGACAGGCTTACAGTACGAGCTACAAACACAAAAAGTTCTGTGTATTCTTACTTTAAAAATCACACCTTTAATTATTGTGTTCTTCAAACCTATTTCATACATGGACCAATTTCATCTCTTTTCTTCTTTAAGAAGTTCTTAAACACTATTTCCTGTGCCTGCTTCCATATAAACTTTATAAATGTCTTCTTTTGTTTTAATAAGAATTCTTCTAGAATTTTGCATAAAATTTATTAGATTTATGTTTTGCCTTAAGGACAACCATCAAGTACTATTACCATTCAGAAGAAATTATATATCTTCAATTATTGTGGATTACTTTATAACGGTACATACATTTCTGAAATTTATTCCTAAAGCATTTCTTAATATTTTCTATTACCATGAGTTGAATCTTTGTGTTTCCAATATGTATTTCAGCCAATTAGGTAGAAGTTGAAGAATATATTGACTTTTGTATATATATCTGAACATAACTATATTGTCTTTTACTATTAATTGATATTGTTAACATCTAAAGAGTCTTCATTGTGCATAGAGTATTGAATAAGTACTGTGTAAATACTTGTATGTAACTATCACAATAACCTGTGAAGTAAATACTATTATTATCTCAATTTTACAGGTGAGTAAACTAAGGCTAAGTAAAGTCAGGGCACTCAGCAGGTGTCTCAATTCACAGGTGGTCAAGCACAGATCTCAACCCATGTGGGCTAATCAGGAGTCATCACTGCTTTGCTGTGTTCGTCTTTCGAAACAAAATTCTTTAGTTACTGTACATAAACATTTCTGTCATCTGCTAATGTGCCTAACACTATTTCTTCTTTTTCAAAATTTTTTATTCTATTTTTCTCATGATGTATAGCATTTTAAAAAGTGGGTACTTTTCTTTTTTATTTTATTTATTTATTTAAGGAGCCTGGGTGGTGCAGCGGGAGTCCTGGAGGAACAGCGGTTAAGAGCTCAGCTAACAAAAAGGTCAGCAGTTTGAATCCACCAGCTGCTCCTTGGACACCCTATGAGCCAGTTCTACTCTGTCCTATGGGGCTGCTATGAGTCAGAATCAACTCCACAACAATGGGTATTGGGGTTTTGGTTGCACAGTGTTTAAGCATTCAGCTGCCAACCCAAAGGTTGGCGGTTTGAACCCATCCAGTGGCTGTGCAGGAGAAAAATGTGGCAGTCTGCTTTTGTAAATATTTATAGGCTTAGAAACCCAATAAGGCAGTTTTACTCTGTCTTATAGGGTTGTTATAAGTCGGAATTTGACTCAACAGCAATGGGTTTGGTTTTAGTTTATTTATTTTGGGCAAAAATACACACAGCAAAAGTTACACCATTTCAACAAATTTTACATGTAAAATTCAGTGACATTGTTTACATTTTTCAAGTTGTGTACCCTTTCTTACTATCCTTTTCCATATTATTTCATCACCATTAACATAATGTCACTGCCCCTAAGCTTCTCATCTAAACTTTCCAGACGCTGTTGTCAGTTTGATCCCAAATACATAATTCTTTGAAAGAGCACAATGCTCAAGGCAGACATACTTTACTAATTAAGCTAAACTATCGTTTGGTTGAAAGCATACTTATTTATTTATTTATTATTGTACTTTAGATGAAGGTTTACAGAACAAACTAGCATCTCATTAAACAATTAGTGCACATATTGTTTTGTGACATTGATTACCAACCCCACGACATGTCAACATTTTCCCCTTCTCGCCCTTGGGTTCCCTATTAGCAGCTTTCCTGTCCTCTCCTGCCTTCTAGTCCTTGTCTCTGGGCTATTGTGCCCCTTTAATCTCGTTTTGTTTTATGAGCCTGTCTGATCTTTGGCAGAAGGGTGAACCACAGGAGTGACTTCATTACTGAGCTAAAAAGGATGTCCAGGGGCTATATTTCTGGGGTTTCTCCACTCTCTGTCAGGCCAGTAAGTCTGGTCTCTTTTTGTGAGTTAGAATTTTGTTCTACATTTTTTTCCAGCTCTGTCTGGGACCCTCTTTTGTGATCTCTGTCAGAGTAGTCAGTGGTGGTAGCTGGGCACCGTCTAGTTGTACTGGACTCAGTCTGCTAGAGGCTGTGGTAGTTGTGGTCCGTTAGTCCTTTGGACTAATCTTTCCTTTGTGTCTTTGGTTTTCTTCATTCTCTCTTGCTCCAGACGAGGTGAGACCAGTGGAGTATCTTAGATGGCCACTCACAAGCTTTTAAGACCCCAGACACTCCTCAGCCAAGTAGAATGTAGAATATTTCCTTTATAAACTATGACATGCCAGTTGAGCTAGATGTTCCCTGAGACCATGGGCCCCACAGCCCTCAAGCCAGTAAGTTGCTCCCTTAGGGAATTTGAATGTATCTATGGAGCTTCCATGACCTTGCCTTGGGCAAGTTGTGCTGGCTTCCCCGGCATTGTGTACTGTCTTACTCTTCACCAAATTTAGCACTTATCTATTGCCTATTTAGTGTTTTTCCATCCCCACCCCTCCCTTCCCTTGTAACCATCAAAGATTGTTTCTTTTTGTATGTAAACCTTTTCATGAGTTTTTATAGTAGTGGTCTCATACAATATTTGTCCTTTCGTGATTAACTTATTTCACTCAGTATAATGCCATCCAGATTCATCCATGTTGTGAGATGCTTTGCAGATTCATCATTATTCTTTATTGTTGCATAGTACTCCATTGTGTGTATGTACCATAGTTTGTTTATCCATTCGTCTAGTGATGAGCATCTAAGTTGTTTCCATCTTTTTGCTATTGTGAACAACGCTGCAGTGAACATGGGCATGTGTATGTCTATTTGTGTGACGGCTCTTACTTCTCTAGGATATATTCCTAGGAGTGGGATTGCTGGATCACACGGTATTTCTATTTCTAGCTGAAAGCGTACTTTAAGGGACAGTTTTGGTTTGAGGTTTAAGGTTTAAAGATTATCTCAGGGCAATAGTTTTGGGTGTTCACCCAATGGCTCCACAAGGTCTGGATTCCATTGAGAATTTGAAACCCTTTTTCTCCCCCCATACATTTTCATCATGATTCTTCTATAGAATCTTAGATTAAAAAGTTCAGTAATGGTAGCCAGGAACCATCCATTCCTCTGGTCTTATAGTATAGGAGGCAGTTGTTCATTAGGGTAACTAGATACGCATTTCGTTTTCTCCTCTGATTCCCATCTCTCCTTCTTTCTCTGTTGCTCCAGGTGAGTGGAGACCTATTATTGTATCTTGGATGGCTGCTTTCAAGCTTTTAAGACCTCAGGCACTATGCTATGAACTAGGAGGTAGAACAGAGCCCTGTAAAATAGTTTTGGGCCAATTGTTTAGAATGTCCCATGAAATCATGACCCTAAGGCTCCAAACCAAGAAAACAAGTTCCATGAGATGTTTCGTTGTACGCAAGTAAGATCAGCAGCTACTCTTTTTTTTTTTTTTAAGATAGGTATTACAAACTGTTTGCCAATTCAACGTTTTTCAGATATACAGTTTAGTGATATCAATTACATTAATTGGTTTTAAAACCTGACTCTTAATCTTTGCCAAGTTTCCCATCATCACAAACAGAAACTCACTGCTTCCTAAACAATGGCTCTCCTTTCCCCCCTCTCTTCTGTCCCTGGTGTCCTCAAATAAACTTTGGTCTATGTTATGGATTGAATTTTGTCCTCCCCAAAATATGTGTTGTAAATCTTACTATACTTGTGATTATAATCCCATATGGGAATAGTGTTTTCTTTGTTTTGTTACCAAAAAAACCAAACCTGTTGCCGTTGAGTCAATTCCAACTCATAGTGACCCTACAAAATAGAGTAGAACTGTCCCTTAGGATTTCCAAGGCTGTAGTCTTTATAGAAGCAGACTGCCACATCTTTCTCCTGCAGAGCAGCTGGTGGGTTCGAACCACTGACCTTTCTGTTAGCATCCAAGAGCTTAATCACTGTGCCACCAGGGCTCCTTCTTTGTTTTGTTAATGAGACAGCATTATTATAGGATATGTCTTAAGTCAATCACTTTTGAGATATAAAAGAGCAGATTAAGCAAGCATTGATGGGGGAAGATAGATACCATACCACATGAAGATCACCAAGGAACCAAGGAGCAAAGACTTTCCCCCAGAATAGAGACAGCCTTCCCCTAGAGCCTGTGCCCTGAATTCAGACTTCTAGTTTCTAAACTGCAAGAAAATAAATTTCTGTTTGTTAAAGCCATTCGTATGTGATATTTCTGTTATAGCAGCGCTAGATAACTAAGACAGTCTCTATATATTTGCCTATTTTTGTCGTTGTATATAAGTGATCATATAGTATTTGTCCTTTTGAAACTGACTTATTTATTTCAGCATAATGTCTTTAAGGTTCATTCATATTGTAGTATGTATCAGGACTGTATTTCTCTTTCTGGCTGAGTAGTAGTCCATTGCATCTATGTACTATATTGTGTTTATCCATTTATCCATTGATGGACATTTAGATTGTTTCTAGCTTTTGGTTACTATGAATAGTGCTGCAATGAACGTTTGTGTACATATGTCTGTTCATGTTGCTGTCCTCAAGTCCCCTGGATATATAGCTAGGAGTGGGATTGTTGGGTCATATGGCAGTTCTAATTTAGATTTTTGAGAAACACCACATTATTTTCCACAATGACTGTACAATTCTGCATTCCCATCAGCAATGGATAAGGATTCCGATTTCCCCAACATCCTCACCAACATTTGTTATTTTCCATTAATTTTTGTTTTTTAAATCTTGGCCAGCCTAGCAGAAGTGAAGTGGTATCTCATTGTGGTTTTGATTTGTATCTCTCTGATGGCTAACGACATTGAGCATCTTTTCATGTGTCTTTGGCCATTTGAATATCCTCTTTGGTGAAATGTCTATTCAGGTCCTTATCCCATTTTTCAAGTGGGTTATGTTTTCTTCTTCAGTTGTAGGGGTAAATTAGACATTTGTCTGTTATATAGTTCTCCAAAATTTTCTCCCAGTCTGTAGGTTGTCTCTTCATTTTTTTAACAATGTCCTTTCACGTACAGAAATCTTTGATTTTGATGAAATCCCATTTTATCTATTTTATCTTTTGTTGCCCATGCCTTTGGTGTTATGTCTAAGAATCTGTTGCTGAGGACTAGATCTTGAAGCAGCAGTTCCCCAACATTTTCTTCTAAGAGTTTTATGGTTTTAGATTGTACATTTTGGTCTTTGATCTATTTTGAGTTTGTTTTTGCATATTGTGTTAGGTATGGGTTTATCTTCATTCCTTTGCATGTGGAAGTCCAGTTGTCCCAGCATCAGCGCCTTTCTTTTTGTTGTTGTTTCTGAGTTTGGAGAAAATGCCTTCAACTTCTAAGGCAGAATTTTTGCTTTAAAAGAGATTTTCTTTGTTAGGAAAAAGATCCTTCTATTCCCATTAAAATTTTTAAAAATTCACAGTATGTATTAATGATATTAAAATATCAGATTGTCAATTTTCTGGTTTACCTTATGCCTATGTTAATTATTTTAATTGGTATCTTAACATTGTAACATACTTACATTCTCAGGATAATACTTTCTTGATCATGAAATGGCATACCAAAAAAACTAACCTAGTGATTCCGATTCATGGCGGCCCAATAGAACAGAGCAGAACTGTCCAATAGGGTTTCCTAGGCTATAATCTTTACGGGAAGAGACTGCCACATCTTTCTCCCATCGAGCGGCTGGCGAATTCAAACCACCAAGTTTTCAATTAAAAGCTGAGTGCTTTAACTGCTGTGCTACCATGGCTCTCTGATGATGTGGCATAGGGCTTGCCTAAAAGCAATTTGATGAGAAGTAAATTGGTTACAATGAAAATTTCATAAAAATAAAATTGCCCCCCAAATAAATATTCCCATCACTCTTGTTTTAAGCAGGTTTTGCCTAGTGTCAGTGGTGGTTGACTCTGGGTCAATTTCAATCACTTATGTAGAAAAAAAAGACACTGGTTTGACATGACATGATAAATGTTTAAGAATGTTTTAGGTTGAACATGATTAAAAAAATCAAAACCTTAATTATCTTCAGTGATTCATATTTTTCTTCACCTCAGACCACTTATACAATATGTATCTGACACACAAAGTATATATTGCTAATTGTTAATATATGTTTTTTAAAAGTTTATAAGTTGCTGGCAAATTTACAGAAACATTTCTAAAGGAAAACATGCAAAATTCATGAAAATGAATTGAATTAAAAATAGTTAAAATAACTGAAATAGTATATTTTAAATGTTTTCATATATTTTAATCTATTTTTCTCTATGCAGAAGAAAGAGGTGATCAAAATGAAGATCCAAAAGAACACTCAGAATACAACTCATTCAGACACTACCACTATTAATATTATTTAGTGTATTTTTCCAGATCTTTTCCCTGCCAACGCGCATACAAACATTTAAAATTTTTTTTACAAAGACAGCATGAATATCACATATATAATGTGCCCTATTTTCAGGAATATTTTTCCATAGCAATTGGTACGTTTCTCCAAGATCATTATTAGTGATTATGAGTCCACTCATATATATTTTATTCCATTAGACCATCATTTATTTAGTTAGCTTCCTATTATTGAACTTTTCATTATTATAAGTAGCAGAAAGCAAAAATCACTTTAAAAAATTAATTATAAATAAGAATGAGATACATTCTGAACAGAAAAAAAAACTCCCAACATTTAAAAAGAGAAAAATAGACTTAAAAAGTTTGCAAAAGTTCCTCTAGCACCGCAGAATTACCAATACCAGCTGTTAGAAATATTCATTTTCAAATAATTAATTGTTGCAATCAGATATATTTTGAACAAACTGTCTCTGACTTTTTTAATTCAAAATGTTTGCATCTGTGTTTCTCTGTTAGGTATCTTTTCCATTTTTAATAAATATTACACAGATTTTTCTCAGTTTAATATCTTTACAAGCTTAAGATTACATCATATTTGCTACATTAAATAAATTAAGTAGCTGCCCACTAGTTTTCTGTTGTCTGAAATAAGGTTTATAACATGGAAACAATCCATTCTGAGATGTCTGAATAATTAATTAGGAAATCTGTCAGTAACTGGTATATTTTAGAGAGTAGTTTTTTTTAATATAAATATTTCACAATTTCTTCTATATTTATTGGCTTATATAGATTTTTAAACTTGTGTTAACATTTATATTTTATAACTTTTTGTAGAAATTCAGACATTTGAGTAAGTAAAATCAAGTATCACTAGTATATCTTAATACTCTCTTTGAAAAAAACTTATTTCATTCTTATTTTAATTTTTATTTGCCTTTTTTCTACTATTAGATTTCCCAGTATTTTATTTTGTTGCGTTGAATCTTGAGAAAATAATCCATAGAATTTTGCGTTTTAAATCTATTTATTTTTCTTTCTTGGCATAGTACGGTGTTAATGTTTGTGTATTATTTGTGGATACTTGACACTTGGAGGGGTGAAGGAGGAGAAAGTTAATGACTTTAAAGTACTTACCATATAAAACTGTTTTCAATATTTTTCTCACTTAATCCCCATAACAACCCAGTGAGGTACAATTATTATCCACACTTTTCCAATGGAAAAATAGATTTAAAGTTAAGTGACTTATTCAGATCACACCTCTAGTATGCAGTGCTGCTGTTGGGCTGTGGTGTGTGTGATACCAAAGTCTGATGCCTTTTTTACTAAATTACGGTTCCTTTCAAAGAGACATAATTCCTATCAGAGGTGTACAGAGTTTGATATATATCTAATTGTTATACATTTACTCTATTATTCATTTTCTTACTGTCCTTATTCAATTTTTAATAGGGATTTACCCAGAGTAGGTGGATGCCCACACCTTCATAGTGGATTTTAGAAACATGCATTCCCTAGGCAACCTCTCATCAATGCTTGTGGCTTCAGCTACTAAATCCTGGCTGTCAGCGCCCAAACTCTTATTTGAGCTCGAGATTTGAGTTCACCAAATATGGTTTTTAAAACTCAGATTAAATGTTTTACTATATATATATGTATATATATATATATACATTTATTGTTGTGCTTTAAGTGAAAGTTTACAGTTCAAGTTAGTCTCTCATACAAAAATTTATACATCCGTTGTTGTGTGACCCTAGTTGCTCTCCCTATACTGTGACAGCACACTCTTTCTTTCCACCCCTGATTTCCTCTGTCCATTCAGCCATCTCCTGACCCTCTCTGCCTTCTCATCTCACCTCTGGACAAGAGCTGCCATTTAGTCTCATGTATCTCCTTGAGCTAAGAAGCACACTCTTCAAGCGTATCAGTTTATGTCTCGTAGTCCAGTCTAATCTTTGTCTGAAGAGTTGGCCTTGGGAATGGTTTTAGTTTTGGGCTAACAGAGAGTCCAGGGGCCATGTCTTCCGGGTTCCCTCCAATCTCAAGTAAACCATTAAGTCTGGTCTTTTTACTAGAATTTGAGTTCTGCACCCTACTTTTCTCCTGTTCTGTCAGGGACTCTCTGTTATGTTCCTTGTCAGGGCGGTCATTGTGGTAGCCGAGTACCATCTAGTTCTTCTGGTCTCAGGCTGATGGAGTCTCCGGTTTATGTGACCCTTTCTGTCTCTTGGGCTAATACTTTCCTTGTGTCTATGGTGTTCTTCATTCTCCTTTACTCCAGGTGGATTGGGACCAATTGATGCATCTTAGATGGCCACCCACTAGCTTTTAAGACCCTAGACACCACTTACCAAAGTGGGATGCAGAAAAATGTTCTCCTATATTTAGTTGATTATAAAAAATGATTAATAGGAATATACTGCAGAACATTTGGAAAGCAATGAAAACCACAAAAACATGTTAAAAATCATCTCTACTTCCATATTAGACAACCACTAATATTTTTATAAATTTTCCTGCTGTCTAATTTTTTAATCTCTATATATGCATACATATATACTTACTTCTTAAGTAAATTTTTTATTAATTGGAATCAAGCTAAATATTCTTATCTGTATCCTCCTTTTTTATATAACAATATAATGTGAATATTTTCATGTTATTACATATTCTTCAAGTATGTGGTTTTTATTAGCCTCATTTTTTTATGTTGTGTGGCTATACAATAGTGTAACAATTCCATTCACCATACATTTGTGGCTCGTAAGTTGCTCTGATGCTGGAAGCTATGTGGCCAGTATTTCAAATACCAGCAGGGTCACCCATGATGGACAGGATTCAGTTGAACTTCCAGACTGAGAAAGACTAGGAAGAAAGGCCTAGAAACCTACTTCCAAAATTAATCAATGAAAACCTTATGGATTACAACAAAATATTGTCCTACATAGTGCTGAAAGATGAGCTCCCTAGTTTGGGAGACACTCAAAATACACAGTGGCCACAACAATCTACTCAAACATACCAACTGTCATAAAAATAATGCAAGGATGAGCAACATTTCATTCAGTGCTACATAAAGTCATCATGAATTGGAGCCAACTTGGTGGCAACTAACAACAAAAGGAATTCCGTACAGGGGATTCAGAACTACAATTATATATAATCTTATGCAAATCAAAGAATGAACTTTGAATATTTTGAATTGCACCTTGTTGTTATTGTTGTTGTTAGGTGTCGTTGAGTTGGTTTCAACGCATAGTGACCCCATGGATAACAGAATGAAACACTGCCCAGTCCTGCGCTATGCCCACAATCGTTATGCTTGAGCCCATTGTTGCAGCCACTGCGTCGATCCATCTCATTCATGGTCTTCCTCTTTTTTGCTGATCTCATACTTTACCAAGCATGAATTGCACCTAGTTACACACAAATTGAATTATTTTTGATAAAATTTCATCAGGCATGTGTGGCCTTCCATTTGAACCAATAGTGGTGAGATATGCATAATACCTTTGACAATATCACAATTTCTTTTGTGGTACACTCCATTTCAGGCTGGATTATCTCTCCAGCAATATCTCAAAACTTCCCTCTACACAAAACTTCCGTTCTTTAATGAGTCTGTCCATCAGATAACCTAATGCTGCCAATATTTTTCTGTGTTGCTGCTAACAGATACAAAAGCTATAATGACCTCTCTAGATAATAATATACTAAGGATAGGTGAATTCAGGAGCCACATTTTAAATGGAATCAAATGCTGTTGTATAAGCTTTGATGAAGACTATCAGTTACTAACACGTATTGTGGTCTTGGCATCCCCTGAATTTCATCCTACACTTTCTAGAATTTGTTATCTGTACATTTTTGCTTTCCTGAAAGTGGTTTGTGAAATAAAGAGAACATTTACTTCCCATTTGACTATTTTATAATAGCTTCTAAATAGGAAAGTTGTGAGGAAATGTTCACATATAATGTGAAGCTATTGAATTTTTTCATAAAGGCGAGAAAACGCAAAAAATAAAGAATCTCATTTCACTTAATGTACTTCACAGATTGCCATAAACTAAGACTGTTATTGGGAAGAAAATGCTTGTATTTGCATTATAACCAGTGGCATCACTAGGGGGTATGGGAGGTACGGACCACACTGGTAACACTGTCAGAAGGAGTGATACCAAAATGATGTTCTATAAAATTTTTGTGCAGTGTTTCAGCAGAAATTTATTATTTTTTATGAAAATATCCCTATAACAACAAAAAAAATTTTTGTAAGCCCAGCTTACGTGTATCAATATACATACAAGGCTATAACTCTATGTTAATTTACTTCTTGAACCTTCTAACATGCTCCGGTCAGAGGTTAGAGCTATCATTATTATCCAGTTAGAATGGCGCTTCAAATCACGTGGTTTCGTCTGCAGGGGCTACAAGCATGCTCTGTTGTTTTCCTTGCTGCTAGTGTTTTTATAGTCGCTGATTTTATCAAATATTCTGGTGTTTTAGCTACAATAGTGTGGTAATTAGCATGGGGGTGGCACCATGAGTTACCACACCGGGTGACACCAACCCTGGTAACACCACTGTCATAATAGATGGGGAAGCTGTCAATCCAAAAAACCCAAACCTGTTGCCATCAGATCAATTCTGACTCATAGTGACCCTATAGAACAGAGTAGAATTGCCACATAGAGTTCCCAAGGCTGTAATCTTTATGGATGCCGACTGCCACGTTTTTCTCTTGTGGAGTGGCTGGTGGATTCAAACCGCTGACCTTTTGTTTAGCAGCTGAGCGCTTAACCACTGAACCACCAGGGCTCCTTAAGCTGTATATATAAGGATAAATTTTAGTTGTTGCTATGCAGACTGAGTTAACTGTCATAGCCGTCAGAGACATTTCGGGAATATGTTCACACAAAACGTGAGAATCTAATCATTAATTCATTAGAATCTGTGATTTACTTCCTATCCATAAATAATCACATTTAAAAAAATACCAAAATCTCAGTGACTTCAGATCATCTTTTCTGTCCCATTTCTAACTACTATCTAGGGCAACATAATTAGTTATCTTGATGACCATGTGTGAAAACAGTGGTTTCACTACATCTCATTTCCAGGAATTTCGTGTCAATTGATCTCTTCCTCTTGTCGACTTGATCCAACTCTAATATTAGGGATACAAAAATGTCCTCCTTATCATTTGGCCCCTTCCATTTTCTTCTAGAGAAACCATTCTTTATGCCTTGTGTCATTTAATCTTGGTTTAATTCCTCTGCATCTTCCACGATCATTGTCATTTTCTTGGTTATTATGGTCTCGGTAGGCCCGTAGGTCGCTATGAGTCAGAACCAACCTGACGGCACCTAACAACAACAGCTGTATTTCCTATAGTTGAGAAAGAATTCCTTATTGCAGTTGTTCTCAAACATGAGTGTGAATCACAGAATCATATGAAGAACTTAAAAATGCAGGTTTTCTGCATTTGCCTTAAGAGTTATAATTTAGCAGGTCTGTAGTGAGGCCTAGAAATCTGAAGTCTTATGAGCGCTCGGATTCTGTTGTACAAGGACCACAGATACGCTCTGAGAAATTTTGTTTTAGTGCCAAACCTCACTTTCACTTGCCCTCTGAAGCCATCTCACCCACTAGGATTGTCTGAGAAAAGAAAGGACACTGAGTTACATTTGAATTGCGATAACCAACAATTTTTTAGTGTAAGTACGTCCCAAATAGAGTTGCTATGAGTTGGAATCAACTCATAGGCAATGAGCTTGATTTTTGATTTTTTTATGTCTTAAATAGTACACAAGATGTATGAAAATATAATACTTGGCTTATCTGAAATTCAAAGTTAACTGGGCGTTCTATAGTTTTATTTGATAAACCTGTGTCCCTACTCCCTACTGTATGGCTTTGCATTACTTTTCCTTTCATCTCTGATGGCTTTTTGGCCAACTACTTTGCCATCTACCTACAAATGTGCTGAAGATCTTAGCTTCCTCCATGGTCAAGACCACGCTTATGCCCTTCTTTGCTTCTCATTGGTATTTCTTTAAACATTTCTCCAGGTATTAGCCAACCCTGAAGACTTATCATTCCCTTTTTTGATGCTATGCCTATCATGTGCAGCAAGCTCCTTTTCATATCCCAGGTTACTGCTTATTACAATTCTACTTCTCCTTTAATGCTCAACTCAGTTGTCCTTCTGCGCAACCTTATGTATACCTCCATCATTGCAATCACAGCCCTGTCTTATAAAAATGTGTTTATATGTGTGATTTCAGTTAGTTCCTTGGGGACTGGACCTGTATTCCCAGTGCCTAGGGCAGTGCCAAGGATACAGTAGGTACTCAATGAATGCTTCTGAGAGACTCTGTAAACATAACTCATTAAACCTTCTCTGTGCCTCTTGTCTGGTTGATGCTCCCTTCCTAACCTTGGGTTATAATTATGTGTGTACTTATTTTACTCATTGTCTCCCAATCATTACTCTTTAGTGGCAGGGATCAGGGCCCATTTATTTTTGGATCCACCTTCACATGTAGGTCGCTGTCCTACATGCATGTGAGGTCCTTTACAGCAGAGTTTCTACGACTCTGCTGCAAATGGTCACAGGTATGCCAAGACATGGATTTTCATAAGCCTGGACCAACCATCTCAGTCACCAGCAGCCCGTTTTCCCCAGTGCATCATCCAGACATTATCATTTTCATGCTGTGATGTGGTAAAGATTAGGAGTCACAGCTGGGGAGACACACATGCACACACAGAAGAAGTACAAAAGCAGTCTATCGGAAGTGTCAAGTGAGGACAGAGAGACACAGGGCTACTGACGGTGTTCAGGAAGAGTCACGTGGTAAGGCAGGGCTGCCCAAGAAGGCAGGTCTTAAACGACGGATTGGAGTCCTATCAGCAATGGGGAACCTGGAGGACATTAATTACTTTAAGGAATTATTAGATTGTTAGAAGGAAACAAAGACGCAAACCATTTTGTACTTTCCAGGTCAGATCCAGCAAGTGGCGATTTCAAATTTGATTTACTTGAACTTTTTGACATATAATTTGAAACTATTTTAAGGATATACACAGTTGCTCTCCTTTTTAGTTACATGATTGAAAAATAAGAAAAGCATTCATAAACTTAAATGCAGCTGTCTTTGTTTCTTTTGGGTGGGGCTTTGCTTGTTTAGTCTCTGTTGACTATACTCTTTTGTTTTTTCTTCTTGCTCCCTTCTCTCCTTTGTTTATGATCAGGATAAGTTCAGATCCAGGAGGAAGATGACTAGAAATCAGGCTACTCAGCGCAGGGCAGGGGGCACCTCTGTGATCTCAGCCAGTTGCAGTTTTCAATCAGCCGTCACAAAGGCAATGATGGAGTGAGAAAAGTGAAAACGAAAAGTCTGTAAAACCACTCTCCAGCCTGACTCCATGACCTCCAGCTGGGTGGTTCCTTTCCTCTGAGTACTCAGTCAGGATTTAAAACTAAGAAAAATGAGCTGAAGACCTGGGCAGTAATACCTACCTTTTAAGATTTTCCTAAATTGGTCTCATCAGCAGCAGCTTTAATGTGATGCTGGGAATACACTTTCTTTTAAGAAACATTTGCTATACAGGCTGCTTTGACTTGTGGTTTATCTTAAAAATGAGTCAACCTCACCGATATCTTAAAAGACACTTCAGTGTTACAGAATTAGCTTTCATCTCCAACCTGAGCACACAATGTTAGTTTCCTGTAAATTATTATATGAGCTCAAAACCATTTAGAACATGGAGCACTTGATTCTTTCCAGGTACAGTCAATAGAATGGCATTTTTCCTCCATGGGATACATACAATGGGATTGCATTCTCCCTACATCATGCATTAGCACACATTATTGTACCAATATAACGACTGCATTAATGAAAGTAATATTTTAGTGGTAAGCATAGTTTTTTTTCTGTTTATTAGAAGGACTAAATCATTATTAGGCAATTGATTTAGATGGAAAACTTTCACAGTGGTCCTTAACAATTGGGAATGCTGAGGTGCTGGGATCGCTGATCAGAGGTTTACAGGCCATGGGTTAGTGGAGAACAAAGTTGCTTTCATTTCTCTCTGAACTTCCCCTTGGTGGCCTCCCAATTGTTTTCAGCAGTCGCATGTGGTCAGAATCAGTCTGTTTTGTTTAGCACACTCTTCCCTTTGCCCAGTGTCCCAGCCTACACGTGTGTCGGGAGTGTGTGTCAACTGAAAGTAGGTGGCACTCAGGGATGGATCATCCTGTGCTTCTTCCGCCTTCCTTTTTGTATCTCCATCAAAATTTATTCATCTTTTCTTCAAATCCTATTTGTTTTAGGCTCTACTAATTGATAATGATTTAATGAAACAGATAAACACATTGTGATAATGTTGGCACTGTGTTTTCCTCTTAGACAATGTAAGCCTAGTTAAAATAATGATGTATCCAATAATAATAATAAGAAGAAAACCACTCACTGCAATTAAGTTAATTACCCATTATTCATGGCAGCCCCACGTGTTACAGAGTAGAACTGCTCTGTAGGGTTTTCCTGGCTGTAATCTTTACGGAAGCAGATCACCAGGCCTTTCTTTTGAGGCACCACTGGGTGATCTCAAATGTCAAGCACAAACCATTTTCGGCACCCAGGGACCTGTATCAGATAGTTGTTGTTGCTGTGTGCTGTCAAGTTGATTCCGACTCATAGTGACTCTATAGGACAGAGTAGAACTGCCCCATAGGGTTTCCTAGGCTGAAATTTTTATGGGAGCAGGCTGCCAGGTCTTTTCTCCTGCAGAACAGCTGGTAGGTTCGCACCACCGACCTTTCAGTTAGCAGCAGAGCACTTAATCATTGAGCCACCAGGGATCCTTACATCCAATAATAACGACAACAACAACAAAAAGGTTGCCTTTGCATCAACTCTGACTCATAGCCATCCAATAATAGTCCTTATAAAATGAGATTAATGGTGGGAATTTCAGGCAATGTATAAGTCTCTGGGGAAAGTGTTTTCATTAATAATAACTATTTACATGGGTTGATTAGATAATTCTTTTGGCATTTCACAATGTAGGCACATGTAGGCAGCACTTTCCATGTAAGCTGAGATAGAGGAAGTCATGAACATGATTCAGATCAATTCTAGAAGGAGCTATATGACCAGAAATAGGCAACCTTGGCTGGCGTAAAACAGTGAATGCAAATTCACAGATTCTTAAATAATAATTACTTTAATAAATATGACAACTGATTGCTGTAAGCACAACTATATAGCTTAACCTAAATGGACAGGGTTATAGATTTTTGATGTCAAATGGAAAAAGAAGAAACACAGATCATCTTAGGTGGTTTCACTGTTATTGGTCAAATAATAGGAAAATTTACAGTTTTCAATAATCTGTGTTGGTTAGGAGCAAAATTTGAAAAAATAAAGAAAAATAAAATTGAGGATAATTCCATAACTTACTTAAAAGTGGGACTTTTAAAAAACATATATTTTATTGTGTTTTTAGTGGAAGTTTACACAGCAAAGTAAGTTCCCATTTAATAGTTTCTATACATAATTGTTCAGTGACATTGGTTACTTTTTCCACACTGTGTCAACAATGTCATTAATTCTGTTCTGGTTGTTCCGTTTCCATTAATCTAGCTTCTCTGCCCCCCTCCCCGACCTTCTCATCTTTGCTTTAGCATAAATGTTGACAGTTTGGTCTCATATATATGATTTTTTTTTTTTTTTAAGGAACACAGTACTTATGGGTTATATTATTTGTTTTATGAGCCAATTTGTTATTTAGCTGAAAGGTGATCTCTGGGAGCGGTTTCAGTTCAAAGTTTAAAGGGTATCTCAGGTCGATAGTCTTGGGTGTTCCTCTAGACTCTACCAGTCCAGTAAGTCTGACTTTTTTTTAAGAATCTAAGTTTTGTTCTATAACTTTATCCCATTCTATCTGATCGGAACAGTTGGTAGTGGTAGCTGAGCACCATCTAGTTCTGATCTCAGGATAAATGAGGCCATGGTTTGTGTAGGCAAGAGAGTGGGATATTTTTATCCCAGTTGTTCTAATTATGATTACAAGACTGTAAATAAACAGCAGCATACTATGCTTTTGTTTCTTCTCTTTTCTTTCTCATTAGCCATCCAATTTTGATGCTTCGTATGAACACTGAAAATATCAAAAGTTTCCTTTTGGAGGAAGGCGTGACTTATCTGAAAATGGGGTTGTCTGCATAAAGTGTGTTGTGGGTAAGACTGTCTATAGACCCGTCATTGTAAGCCTCATTCTTTACACCTCCCTTCTCTTGCCCTGCTGACCTTACCTTAGCTTCGATTTTGCCTCTGGAGTGTGTCCAGACGATGTGGCTAGACTGCCACATCAAAGCAGAACATGAATGTCTGTGCTATAGAAGATGTGGACTGAGACTAACATGTGTGCCTCTTCCTGCATTTTGCCTCTGATGATCGCTTTCTGAACCAAAGATGCACAATCCACCTTTGTGTGTTGCATGGATTCATGTGCATGTACCAATACACCCACTCATTCATAAGGATGACTTGTCATAACAGAAAATGTGAAAATAGCTTCTATCATCATTGAATATTTTCTAGGCTATTTCCACAAATATAAATTTTCACATTCCACTACCCATCTGTCAGTTTGTCCTACTGTGGTGGCTTACGTGTTGCTGTGATGTTGGAAGCTATGCTATCGATGTTTCAAATACCAGCAGGGTTACCCATAGCGGAAAGGTTTTCATTGGAGCTTCCAGACTAAGACAGACTAGGAAGAAAGGCTTGGGGATCTACTTTAGAAAATGAGCCAATGAAAACCCTATGGATCACAACAGAGTATTGTCTGATATAATGCTGGAAGATGAGCCTCCAAGGTTGGAAGACACTGCACAATAGTTGTAACAATGGATTCAATCATACCAAGGATCATGAAGGTGATGTAGGTTCAGGCAATGTTTTGTTCTGTTGTACATGGGATTGCCATGAGTTGGAGCTGACTTGATGGTAACTAACAACAACATTATAGGAGCTCTGGTGCTGCAGTGGTTAAACAGCTTGGCTGCCAACCGAAGGCTTGGCAGTTCAAACCCATCAGCCACTCCACGAGAGAAATACGTGGTAATCCACTTCCGTAAAGATTTTACAGCCTTGGAAACTCTATGGGGGTAGTTCTACTCTGCCCTGTAGGGTTACTGTGGTTGGAGTCTACTCAACGGCAATAAATTTTTAACAACATTGTACATTAATGCTACAAATCAACAGGGATATGAAGAACTATACACATACATACACCCATACAAAAGCATGCGTATTCCTTAATTAATGATAATTTACTTATCAGAATTCAGAACCTAAAATATTTAAAAATCATAATATATTCACTTTAAAGAATAGTAGATTCCTCATGAGCCCAAGTAACTGGGCATTGCATACAAACACCATTTTGTATTTTCTATCTAATTCCCAATCCCTGGGTGGCAAAAACAGTTAAGTGCTAGGCTACTATCCAAAAGATTGGCCGTTAGAAATCACCCAAAGGAACCTCAGAAGAAAGGCCTGACAATCTGCTTCTGACAGGTCACAGCCATAAAAATTCAATGGAGCACAGTTCTACTCTGCAACACGTGGGGTTGCCATAAGTTGGAATCGACTCTGTTGCAGGTGGATTTTTTGTTAATGATTTATCTAATTCCCAAAGCTGCCACTAATTAAAATAAGTAAATCCTCTTCATTTTTGTGTATAAACTCTGACAACCTGTCAGATTCAACCTTCCCCAGCACTGCTCATCCTCAGAAACTGATGTCCTCAACCTTCAGGGTTAACTCCACTCATATTTAGAGGAAGTTCTTTCCATTGGTAATCCTGGTGCTGGGTGCAAGGCCCCTCCCTGCTTCACTGAGCACCAGCAGCCCTTTCTCTGACCGTGACTGTATTACAGAGCACAGAGAATGTTCCTTCTGTGCTGCTTTCCTGATTGGTTCTCTAATTCCTGGAATCTTGGGAGAGCAGATCCAATTTTTCTTGGCTTGGTCCTTGTCAGCACTCTCTGTAACCGATCAAACCTGCCCTTCACACTCACTGTGCTACTAGTTATGGCCTTGTTCCAAACTAGTTGAAGCACCCACAAGCAACACAGCTGTTTTCTGACATTGAGGTTCAAACTTCTGCTTGTGAAGTTGACCCATTAGATCGTCAGATTGAACTCCCAGGATAAGAATGCTAACATGGACAGAGCTCTGGGTGGTCACACCTTGTTGACGTCATCATTTGATTACGTGTCACCCCTATTTTAGAATTTAGCTCTAGAATCTGGATAGCTTTGTTTCCACCTGTGCCTTTATAGTAAGTAGTTACAAAATATAGTTTTTTTTTTTTTTTTTAATGCTAGCAACTAAATTTTCTCTTAAAAGAGGAATGCCTGTGTTTACAGAAATCTTAAGCAATTTTAGACGGGAAAATTTAGAGTGTGAAGTATGGGCAAAAGAGACAAAAAGCTGCATTCTTCTTCATAGGAAAAGATATCTAGTGTAAATATGTTTTGAAGGATTGCTGGAATCTAACTAAAAAGAATGATTCAAAAAATTCCTTGATGGCAAGGAATGGGAAATGGATTTTAAGAACAGGGATGTCTACATTGTGTAATACACATTAAAAAAAAAAAAAAGAGCAGCTGCTGAAGTTGTTCATGTGTGGCCACATACCTCATTGGATTTTTTTTCTTGGTTTGGAGGTTTAAGGACATGATCTGATGGAACATCTCAGTCAATTGGCCTAATACTCTTTTTCAGTGTTTCTGTTTTACTTCTTTGTTGTGTAGTGCCTGGGGCCTTAAAAGTTTGAAAGCAGCCATCCAAGCTACAGCAATAGGTCTGCATTCACCTGGAGTAGCAGAGGAAGAAGGAGAGTCAGGTATTAGAGGAACAAATGTTGCCCAACATGAACATCTGCCTCCTGTGCCATGAGAACAGAAGAACTGGAGGGTGTCCAGCTATGATTACTGAACAATTTGATCGATATTCTATAGAAGAATCCTGATAAAAAGAGAGCTGGGGGATGGAACAGAATTTTAAATTCTCAATGGAATCCAGATCTTCTGGAGCCACTGAGGCTGAACAAACAACTGAAACTATTGCTCTGAGATAATCTTCAAACCTTGAACCTTAAACCAAAACTTTTCCTGAAAATCTTAGAACCAAACAATAATTTAACTTAATTAGTAAAGTATGTCTGCCTTGAGCATTGAACTCTTTCCAAGGTTTACCTGTATGGGATCAAATTGACAACAGTATCTCAAAAGGTTAAATGAGAAGCTTAGGAGGCAGAGTTTATGCTAATAATGACAGAATAATATGGAAAAAGATGGTGAGAATGGTTAGACAACTTGAAGAATGTAAACAGTGTCACTGAATTGCCCATGTAGAGTTTGCTGAAATGCTGTATCTTTGCTGTGTATATTTTCACCAAAAGTAAATAAATTAATTAATTTACAAAAAGCACAGGATGTCTAATATTTAATTATGCTGCTGCTGCTGTTAGTTGTTGTTGAGTCAGTTCTGACTCATGGCAACCCCATGTGTGCAGAGTAGAACTGCTCTATAGAGTTTTCCAGGCTGTAACCTTTTAGAAACAGACCTCTAGGCCTGTCTTCCAAGGCACCTGTGGGTATGTATGAACAGCCAGACTTTTGGCTAGTAGTCAAGCACTTAACCATTTGTATCACACTATTATACAAAATGTAAAAAACAAAATTTGGAGAATTCAGTAGCTTATTTGGGAATGAGTTTAGTCACTTATTTTAAGCAGTATTAGAGTTACTTCATTTCTTTTTATGGGTTTCCCTTTTTTATCTGTTTTTGGTGATGTTTCAAAGGATGTACTACTTACCCAAAATGTCTGTGAAGACGAAGGCATGACGCTTTCGCCAAACGGCCTTGTCCTTGGGAAAGTACCTGCTGTTGTAACTTCACTGCTGAGAAGCCTGCAGGAACCCCCAGGCTCCTTGTAGTAGTACTTTCTGAAAACACTGAACTATGTTTGCTCTCAGGTCTTTTCTAGATTTAAATTTCTCTGATTGTATGGCAGATTAATCCCTCTCTTTTATGACTCACCTCTTATCCAAGAGAATTATAGAATTATAATAAACTATAAAGGTGTCCTTAGGCAAACAAATTTGATTAATCAATTTCTATACTCTCAGTATCAAAACATTGGCATGTCCAATGCCACAACCTCCCAAACATACCCTGCTTCTAACACTTGTCCCTACCTTCATGAGTACATCTCTAACCCAAGCCTGTAATCCTGCAAAAATAAACACGTGTAGAGCACTTAAGAATACCAAGGTCCTAAGCACTTACAAACTCAATCCTTACACTAACCCCATAAAATAAGCATAATTTTTACCTCCACCTTACAGATAAGGACAGAGAAGCACAGGGAGGTTAAGTTACTTGCTATAGAGCTAAGATGCAGAAAAAAGACAGGATTCCAACAAGCTCCAGGATCTATGCTCCCATCCCCTATGCCTCAGAACCTTGTAACAGTTCCCTACCTGGTCTTCTGTGTCTACTCTTGTCTGCCAACATCCCATTCTCCACCTTCTGGGCAAAGTGGTTTTCAAAAAATATAAAGAAGATTGTCTTGTTTTCTTGATTAAAATCAACCAGTGGTTTCCCATTGCACATAGAGTAAAATACATACTCTTTCCCGTGGCATAAAGAGCCAGTGTCTTCATCCCATTATGGAAACTGCAGTGGAGCAGGGATTCTGTTGGTCTTGTCTATTGCCATATCCCCAGAATGTTAACAGTACTTGTCGCACAACCCGTTGCCGTTGAGTCAATTCTGACTCATAGCAACCCTATAGGACAGGGTAGAACTGTCCATAGGGTTTCCAAGGAGCAGCCGGTGGATTTGAACTGCCAACCTTTTGGTTAGCGGCTGAGCTCTGAACCACAGTATTAAGTGAATAAAGGAATCTACAGGAAGAATATTCATATTGAAGTAGGCAGGTGGAGAGATAAAACTCTTATTTATTATGTGGTTCATCTTTTAGCTCTGATTCTTCTCCTGAAAACCCCAATATAGGCACCAATATACCAGAATGAGTCTCTGTTTGCCTTCAATTCCAGGTTCCCCAAGCCCTAGGTATTTCCTCCCCTCTTAGGAATGCATCTACAGTAGACTCAGAAAACACATCTGCTCTAGTCTTTGTTCACACTTACACCGTCCATAAACATCTAGGAATCTTGTATGGGAGTCAGCACTGAACACTGTGCCTTTCTTCTTTTAACCTAATCAGTTTACAAATTCAAGTACCAATTTTTGAATTTTTGCTTAGGGAAAACAGCTTCCACGCTGTTAATGATTTTTTTCTCCACCATTCACCAAATTCTCAGCGCATTCTGAAGAGAAAAATTTAGTCTTCCTACTTGACTAGGAAACCCTGGTGGCATAGTGGTTAAGAACTACGGCTGCTAACCAAAAGGTCTGCAGTTCGCATCCACCAGGCACTGCTTGGAAATCCTATGGGGCAGTTGTACTCTGTCTTATAGGGTCACTATGAGTTGGAATCGACTTGATGGCTTTCATGGTTTTTATGGTTTACTTGACTAACCTGTTCAACATAGTGAATGTGATTTTTTTCCTTTCAATGGCCTTTCCCTACTTATTTTGGTGAACCTCCCTATGTACCATACATATTTAAAAATAAATGTGTTTTGCATGGTCAACATAAAAAACAAGCAGAAAGAGATGTGACTGTCACTCTAGTCAGAGTTTCACACCTTCTCTCCCATTTAAAAAAATGTGTGCACAGGTCTTTGAGTTGATAATTCCAAGATTCTCTCTTTGTTGTCAGCTTGTGTCTTTTCCCAATTGTTTTTCTGATGTGGTGTCTCCTGCTCTGAGCCCAAATTCGCTTACTGTCCCTCCCCATAGAGTATAGTTGTCACCCTATGGCAAAGGTTCTAGGAGTTATGATATCTGTTGAATAATTTTGACTATTTAGTGATATATTTTCTTTAAGCTTCTTTGGATCAACCAGACTCTGATGAATAACAAACTACCTTGACATTCAGTGGCTTAGAACAATAGTGATTTATTATTTATCATGATTCTCTGGGTTTCCTGGTTGGATCCTTGGCTGTTTTTCCTGGGCTCACTCATGGGACTGGAAGATGGCGTGGTCTGGAAGGTCCAAAATGACTACACTCACACACGTGGCAGTTGGTGCTGATGATTGGCTGAGGTGCCTCAGTTCTCTTCCTTGTGGCCTCTCATCCTCCAATAGGCTACACTTCCTTCCTTGTGTGGTGGTCTTCAAGTGGGCCAAAGCAGAAGCTGGGAGCTTTCTTAAGGCTTGAATTCAGAGTTTGCACAGCATTGTTCCCATTGCATTCCTTGGTCAGAGCAATCACAACAACATTAGTCTGAATTCAGTTTGAATGCATCAGCCGCTCCCTGGAAACCCTACGGGGCAGTTCTACTCTGTCCTATAGGGTCGCTATGAGTCAGAGTTGACTTGATAGCAATAAGTTTGATTTTGGCTGGTGGAGAGGTGGGTCCCACCTCTTGGGAAGAGAGGAAAAGTCACATTGCAAAGGGTAGGTATACTAGGATAGAGGAAATTTGTAGTTATATTTGAAGATTTACCATGTTCATGAATTTTGGATAATTTTCCGGTCAAATAGTTCTTTTCTATTGATTTCCCAGAAATAAACTCCAAAATCTTATTATAGACGGGAAAAATTTAAGTAGTTTGTGTTAATTTATTCTCTAAGTAACAAAAATCTAGCTACTTCTTGATCAGATAGCCTATCATTCCCCGAATCCCTAATCTCAACTCTTTGCAGAATGGTATTATTATAATGGTATTATTATAATCGCCTGCCTCTAGAACAAGAGTCTGGTTTAGGTAGGTGATGGATGAAGGGCTCTTTATGATTCTTTCAGTTCAAATAACTGAAAACTCAATTCAAACCAGCTGAAACTATAAAGGAAAGTTATTGGCTCACATGAGAAGTCCAAATGTAAGGCAGGCATTGAGTATTAAGAGGCTTAGCCATGTCACCAAAAAGCCCATTTCCTTCTGTTCTCCTATCTTCCTCCTGTGTTATTGACTTCATTCTTGGCTGGCTTCACTCATGATTCCAAGAGTAATGTCTGAATCTCCTGGAGTTATCTAATTATATTTTAATGTCCAGCAACAGACACCTTTGCCTCAAAACTCTCATTAAAATAATATGCTTATTGGACTGGTTCATTATATATACTATGCTGAACCAACATCTATGGCCAGATTGGTGGACTTTGCTGATTGGATCAGATTAACCACATGTTCACACCCTGCGGTGAGTAAAGACAGTTTTCACAAACGTGTGCTTCCCCAAATGGAAATGAACCATTGTTAGGAAGGAGAGGTGGATGCTGGGAGGCAACCACTAAAACAGTGGACTAGAGGAACAGTGAGTCCTTTCTTATAGGGTTATTTTGGAGTGCCATGCAGTTTATATAGCAGATGCCTGAGCCCAACCCAGCTATAACAGGCTACGTGTTGAGAAGAGCAACTGCAAACCGGGAGGTGAAGTGGTGGCTCGGAGCCAGCATATCAACAGGGCACCGCAGTCAGTGGAAAGCCAAGCAGAAGGAAGACCTTGGCTGGCATCAGTATGCTGTGGTAGCTTCCAACAGAGCTTCCCGAGCTGAGTGCTATGGCTGAGTGGAAGAGTGGAGTGAGAACAAGCCGCGTCTCGGCTGTGTTGAGGCAGGAGTAGACAGGTTGAAGGGTTTTAAACTGCAGTCATTTGTTGGCACCTAGAAACTGCCAAACTGGCCTGCACAGCATACTGTGGAAAAGGGCAGGGGAGCTCTAAGAGGATGCCAGATGTGCAACCCCATGGCTACCTTCAGTACCCACTGGGCACAAACCATTCGATGTCACTGTTTTTCACAGCGGTGTCTTTTACACAGTGAGTGAGCCTTTACAAAGGACTTCCAAGTACAGACCTGAGGGTCAATGGTGTGGCTGCAGTTACATATGTCTCACCCACTCTGTATTTTAAAAGGAAACTCTGGGCCAACTTTTTTTTTTTTACATGTACAATTCAGTATATTAATCATATTCATAATGTTGTGCAACTGTTATCAATATGTATTTCCAAAACTTTTTCATCACTCCGGATAGAAACTCAGTATCCATTGAGCAATAACTCCCCACTTCCCTTTCCTCTCTACCTCTGATAACCACAAATCTACTTTAGTCTCTACGCATTTACCTCTTCTAGAGCATTCAAAATTTATCCTTTTGTGCCTGACTTCTTTCACTTAGCCTAATGTTTGTAAGGTTCATCCATGATGTAGCATGTTTCAGAACTTCGTTTATCTTTATGGCTGAATAATGTTTAATTCTATGTAAATAAACATTTTGTTTATCCATCCATCTGTTGGCTATTGTGAATAGTTCCTCTGTAAATATTAGTGTACAAATATCTGTTTGGATCCCTGCTTTCAGTTATTTTGAGTATATACCCATGAGTAGAATTGCTGAGTCAAATGATAATTTCTTTTTTTTTCTTCTTTTTTTTAAAATTGTACTTTACATGAAGGTTTACAGAACAAATAGTTTCTCATTAAACAGTTAGTACACATACTGTTTTATGACAATGGTTAACAACCCCACAACATGTCAACCCTGTCCCTTCTCAATTTTGGGTTCCCTATTACTGGCTTTCCTGTCCCCTCCTGCCTTCTAGTCCTTGTCCCTGGACTGTTGTGCCCCATTAGTCTCATTTTGTTTTATGGGACTGTCTAATCTTTGGCTGAAGGGTGAACCTCAGGAGTGACTTTATTACTGAGCTAAAAGTGTGTCTGGGGACCATACTCTCAGGGTTTCCCCAGTCTCTGTGAGGTCAGTAAGTCTGGTCTTTTTTTGTGAGTTAGAATTTTGTTCTACATTTTTCTCCAGCTCTGTCCGGGACCCTCTGTTGTGATCTCAGTCAGAGCAGTCAGTGGTGGTAGCCAGTCACCATCTAGTTGTGTTGGACTCAGTCTGGTGGAGGCTGTGGTAGTTGTGGTCCATTAGTCCTTTGGACTAATCTTTCCTTCTTGTATCTTATTTTCTTCATTCTCCCTTGCTCCTGAAGGGCTAAGACCAGTGGAGTATCTTAGATGGCTGCTCACAGGCTTTTAAGACCCCAGACACTACTCACCAAGGTAGAATTTTCTTTATAAACTATGTTACGCCAATTGAGCTAGATGTTCCCTGACCATGGTCCCCACAGCCCTCTGCTCTGGGCCAACTTTTAAAAATGGTTTTACCAGTAAAAAATATGATTATCTTTTTATTTTTTTTGTAGGAAGAAGCTCTGACATCACAGGGCTTACATTTCCATGGTTAACGACAGCCTGAACCCACTGGTTACTACATATTTTTAAAGAATTTATTTTCTCTAGTTTGCTATAGGACTTATCATCTAATTAGGGTGTCTACTTGCATTTATACCTGCCTGGTTCCTTGATTCCTTTGAGTTTGGACCTTTGGTAAAAGCTAAGCTGAATTAATAAGACAAGTAGTTGAAGAACTTAAGACTGCAACTTCTTAATGCAGAGAATAAGAAGCACAATTCTTTGGTATTAAAGCCATTTTCCATTCTGAAATAATTGTAAATAACTTGAATCATCACAACAGATGGGTACTGAAATGAAAGGCTTTCCAGACTTTGAAAGTACATCTTGGGTGGCAACCACACCTGCGGTTATAGCCCAGGGCAAGGCGAGGTGAGCCAAGACATTTGATTCCTACTCATCTTGTGGAGGTTCTGTAACTTGTCTCCTGCTGCTGTAGCCTGGATTATTAAACAAAAACAAATAAAACCAAATACAATCTATATGTAGCTGGGATACTGATAGATGGGAGGCAGGATAAATTACTCACCAGTTTTCTTTTTCTAATACTGCAATTTTTTTCTGGTTATAAAAGTAACAGAAACTTGGAAAGTATAGACAAACACAAACAAGGGGGAAAAACTTCCTATAATTTATCTTTAATACTCTCTTTATCCCGTATTCTGTCTCTAGCTACTGACCAGTTTCACCACTATTCTGTAGAGCAAATATCCTCAAAAGAGTTGTCCCTTCTGTCTCTAAATCCTTTACTCCCATACCCTCTTGAGCCCAGTCAAATCATGTTTATCCCCCACCCCCAGCTGCTGGTGTCCAGGTCACAGGTGAGCACCACCATTCTAAGTCCCATGGCCAGTCCTCAGGATGCAGTTGTTAGTTACTTCATTCTGGAAGCGTTGTCTTCACTTGGCTCCCAGGACTCCTCTTTCTCCATTGCCTCCCATTTTTCTAGTTGCTTCTTCTCACTCTTCTCTCTTAGTTTCTTCATCTTTCCCACCTCTAAACATCAGACACCTCAGGGCTCACTTTTACTCCTCTGTGTGATCTCATCGAGTCTCATAAACATCGCATTCATATCTTCAATCATGACTGCTTCTAAGAGTACTAAACTCGTTTCCTGTTGGATACCTTGATACACATATTAACTTGAACCATAACAGTACTATTCTTAAGAGCCCAAACCGGAAAACTTCCTATATGTCTGTCTTTGTTATTGCCTTAGTTATCTAATGCTTCTAAGACAGAAATATCACAAGTGGACGGCTTCAACAAACTGAAATTTATTCTTTCACAGAGTAGGAGGCTAGAAGTCCAAATTCAGGGCGTCAGCTCCAGGGGAAGGCTTTCTGTCTGTCAGCTCTGGGGGAAGGCTCGTGTCATCAGTCTTCCCCTGGACTAGGAGATTCTTAGCACAAGGACCCCAGGTCCAAAGGATGCACTCTTTTGCTGGCACTACTTTCTTAATGGTATGAGATTCCCCATGTTTCTCTGCTTGCTTCTCTCTTTTATATCTCAAAAGAGATGACACAACCTAATCTTGTAGATTTAGTCCTGCCTCATTAACATAATTGCCTCTAATCCCTCCTCATTAACATCATAGAGGTAGGATTTACAACACATTGGAAAATCATATCAGATGACAAAATGGTGGACAATCACACAATACTGGGAATTATGGCCTAGCCAAGTTGACACACATTTTTGGTGGACACAATTTAATCCATGACAGTTATCTAGTGCTGTTGTAACAGAAATACAAAAAGTGGATGGCTTTAAAGCCAAACCAAACCTGTTGCCATCCAGTAAATTCATACCCATAACCACCCTATAGGACAGAGTAGCACTGCCCCATAAGGTTTCCAAGGAGTAGTGGTGGATTCGAACTGCCAACCTTTTGGTTAGCAGCTGATCTCTTAACCATTATGCCACCAGATCCTCAACGAGATGGATTGATATGGTGGCCGAAACAATGGGCTCAAGCATAACAATTCTGAGGATGGTGCAGAACCAGGCAGTGTTTCTTTCTGTTGTGCATAGGGTCGCTATGAGTTAGAACTGACATGACGGCACCTAACAACAATGACATTTTGCTAAAATTTTGTTTAGAATTTTTGCATCTATGTTCATGAGGGATATTGAACTATATGTAGTCTTCTTTGCTTTTAAATTGTGCTTTAGGTGAAAGTTTACAGCTCAAGTTAATTTCTCATACAAAAATTTACACACACATTGTTATATGACATTAGTTGCAATCCCTACAATGTGACAGCACACTCCCCTTTCCACTCTGGGTTTCTTGTGTCCATTCAGCCAGTTTCTGTCCCTTTCTGCCTTCTTGTCCTGCCTCCAGAGAGGAATCACCCATTTGGTCTCATGTATCTGATTGAACTAAGAAGCACACTCCTCATGAGTATTATTTTTTGTTTTATAGTCAAGTCTAATCTTTGTCTGAAGAGTGCTTCGGGAATGGTTTTAGTTTCAGGTTATCAGAATGTCCCGGTAGGCTTTTTTTCTTAAAAAGTTTTTGCCCAGTTTTGGTATCAAGTTTACACTGGCCTCATAAAATGAGTTGGGAAGTATTTGTTCTCTTAAATTTTCTAGAAGAGTTTGTGTAAAATTGGTAATATTTCTTCCTTAAAGTTTTGATAGAATTCACCTGTGAAACCATCTGGGCCGAGAGCTTTCTTTATGGAATAGTTTCTAAGCGCCGATTGAATTTCTTCACTAGAAATATGCCTTTTCTGACTACCTATTTGTTCTGGAGTAAGGTTAGGTACTTTGTGTCTTTTAAGGAATTTATCCATTTTATAAAAATTTTCAAATTAATTAGCATAAAATTGTTTATAATATTTCCTAATTATCCTTTTAATATCTGTAGAATTTGTACTGATGATGCCTTTTTTGTATGTGCGTATGTGTGTGTGTTTTCTCTGATTACTCTGGCTAAAGTGTATCACTGTTAGTGATTTTGAGGAATGAACTTTTGGTTCCATAATTTTTTTCCTATTATTTTCTTCAATTTTCTATTACACTGATACTTGTTTTGATCTGTATTATCACCTTTCTTCTGTGCTTACTTTGGTTTCAATTTGCTTTACATTTTCAAATTTCTTAAGGTAGAAATTGAGTTCATTGATTTGAGACCTTTCTTCTTTTCTAATATAGGTCTTTAATGCTATAAAATTTCCCCTAAGTACTATTTTAGCAGAACTCCATAGATTGTGAATTGTATTTTTATTTTCATTCAGTTCAAAATATTTTCTCTTTTCATTTTTTATTTGGTGCATGGGTTATTTAGAAGTAGCATTTAGTTTCCAAATATTTCAGGATATTTCAAAGATTTCTTTGTTAGTGATTTCTAATTTAATTCCATTGTGGTTAAGGAACATTGTATGACTTCATATTTTAAATTTATTGACACTTGTTTTCTGTTCCAGACTATTGTCTATTTTGGTAAGTGTTCCATATGCACTTGAAATGAACATGTATTCTGCTGTTGTTGGGTGAAGTGTTGTATAAGTATAAATTACATCATTAGATCAAATTGATTGGTCATGTTGGTCAAGTTTTCTATATCCTTACTGATCTTCTATCTGCTTGTACTATCATCTGTTAGAAGAGGGATATTGAAATCTTTCACTGTAATTTAGGATATGTTTATTCCTCCTGCAGTTCTATCAGTTTTTTGTTTTGTTTTGCTTCATGTACTTTAAAGTCTATTATTAGGTGGATAAATGTTTAATGTATGTGCCATCAATGAATACGTTCCTTTATCAGTATAAAATGACTTTCCTTATCTATAGCAATCTACTTGTCTCTGAAATCTACTCTGATATTAATATAGCTGCTCTGGCCTTCTTTTGATTCATGTTTTTATGGTATATTTTCCCCATATTTTTATTTATTTTATTTTTAACCTAGTTATATTTTTATATTTAATGTATGTTTCTTTTAGGTGACGTATAGTTGAATCTTGTTGGTTTTTTTTTTTAGTCCTGTCTGACAATTGTCTTTGAATTAATTTGTTTAGATTACGTTTATGTGAGTATTGATATTGTTTGTTTTCTACTTGTCTCATGTTTTTGTTCCCTTTGTCTTATATTTTTTTCTACCTCTTTTAGATTAGTTGAGTGTTTTGTCTCATTTCATTTTGTCTCTCTTGTTGGCTTATTAATTATAACTCTAACTCATTGTTTTGTTATTTTAGTAGTTGCTTTTGAGTCTATAGTATACATCTTCAACTTACCACATTCTATCTTGAAGTTATAGTACCACTTTACATATAGTACAAGAATCTTACAGTAGTATACTCCAATTCTCTCCTCTGGGTCCTTATGCTGTAGTTGTCATACCTTTTACTTTCCAATATGCTTAAACCCCACACTATATAGTTATTATTTTTGTTTAAGTGTACACCTATTTTTAAAATTGATTATGTATTTATCTAATTTGTTACTATTTATTTCTTCATTCTTCTGTGTATATACAATTTCCATCTTGTATCATTTTTCTTCTTGATGAATCCCTTTAAGATAACTTGTAATGCAGGCCTGCTGTAAAAGTCTTTATTTTGCCTTTGTTTTTGAAAGATATCTTAGTTGGCTATAGAATGTACATGAACAGCTGTTTTTCATTCATTACTGTAAAGATGTTGCTCCACTCTCTTTTTCCTTTCATTGTTTCTGAGGAGAAATCTGTTGCCATCCTTATCTTTGTTTCTTGATATGTAGCAAGTCTTTTTTCTCTGGGTCCTTTGAAGATTTTCTCTTTATCACAGGTTTTCAACAATTTGATTATGAGTTGCTTTGGTGTAATTTCCTTCAGGTTTCTTGTGCTTGTGGGTTTTGATTTTCTGAGATTTGTAGGTGTATTTGTCATCAAAATTAGAAAATTCTTGGCTATTATTTTTTCAAATAAATTTTCTGTATCCCATTCTCTTTCCTCTTTTTTTTTTGGACTCCAATTACATGAATATTAGGCCACTTGAAGTTGTCTCATGGTTCACTGACACTTTATTTAGATTTAAAATTTCTTTTTCTCTTTGTATTTCATTTTGGATTATTTATATTGCTACATTATTATGGCCAAAAATCTTTTCTTCTGCAACATCTACACCACCATTAATCTCATCCCATGTATTTTTCATTCCAGAATTGTAATTTTCTTTTCTAGGAGTTTGATTCAGTTCTTTTTATATCTTTCATGCCTCTACTTAATTTTTGAACATTTGGAATTCAGTTATACTTACTGTTTTAATGTTCTTGTTTGCTGATTCTAACATTTGTATTTTGGGTTATTTTTAATCACTTAATTTTTCTCCTCAATATTGGTTATATTTTCTTGCTTGTTTACATGACTGGTAATTTTTCACTGGATGCAGACATTGTAAATTTTACCTTTTTGGATGTTAGTTTTTTTGTTTACTCTTCTTATAAATATTCTTGAGCTTAGTTTTTGATCATTGTCAAGTTATTTGGAATTAATCTCTTTCTTTCAGGTCTTGCTTTAAGATTAGATGGGACCAGAGTAGTGCTTACTCTAGGGTTAATTATTATCCACCATCAAGGCAAGAACTTATTGTGTACTCTACCCAATGCGCAATGGATTATGAGGTTTTTTTTCAGTCTGATTGATGCGAAAAGTTACTATTTACTGCCTTATAAGGGTACTGGATTCTGTTTCTGTAATCCCTTCAGGTGGTTCTTTCCCCGGCCTCAGATGGTTTTATCACATGCATGAACTAATCAGTACTCAAGTGGGACCCACTTCAAATCTCTGGAGTTTTCTTTCTGCGCAGGTCTCTCCTCTCCTATTCTGTCATGATAACTCTAGTTGCCTTGATATCCCTGACCTCTCAGCTCTGTCTCCTCAGCTGTGGGAGTCCCCTTGATTTCTCTTGGGTTTCCCCTTCCTGTGCCTAGAAACTCTCTCAAGGAAGTGAACTGTGGGCAATCATAGGTCTCACCTTGTTTATTTCATGTCCTTTGTTGCCTGATCTGTGTCTTGAAAAATGTCATTTCATGTATTTTGTCTGTTTTTTGTTGTTGTTGTTTCAGGTGGGAAACAGTCCTTGTTAATCCACCTTGGTTGGATCCACAAGTTCTTGCTTGTTGTTGACTAGAAACTTTTATTAGCTTTATTTCATTAGGGTCAGAAAATTTGACCTAAGTGAGTTTTGATTTTTATATTCACTAAGACTTTTTTCTTTCCCTAGCGAGTACATAGTCATTTTTAAATGAATTTTCTGTGGATGTTTACAGGAAAGGTGTATTCTACGTTTGTAGGGTATTACATCTCTTATTTTAAAATTATAGTTTGCCTAACTTTTTTTATAAAATAAAATTAAGAAAAGCACGTGTATACACATATCAACCAGAACAAAAAATAACGGAAGATTTAAAAAAAAGAGATAGAAGTTTCTCTTCACATTGTTTTAATGTATAACTAGGCCATCTCCTGAAGTTAAGTATTACAGTTTTGAAAAACTGTTACACATTTACTAGAAAGCGTTTGTATATTGTTTTGTCCAACTTCATTATATTTGTTTACATAATTTCTTTGATTAGAGTTGAACATAAAGTAGTCTTTCTTTGTGAATAAATGTGGATGTACATCTTATTCTATATTCAATATTAATCATTTATCAAATTCTTTTGGGAATTTATTAATTATTAAACTGAGATTTTCTTATTTCCTTCGCAGTGTTGAATAGATCCAGGTCTTAAGTTTGTAGTTTAAAATTAGGTATAATAAGTATATTTTGAAAATAGGTGCAAAAAACACAGGTTTTGCTCTTAGTTGTGTGTCTGTGCATGTTATTTAGGCTCTCTGAGCCTCAGCTTTTTCATCTGTCATTAAAATATGTTGAATCATTATATCTAATATTAATTCCAATTGTACAATTAGATGTGAATATTTACATCTCTTCTTAAGGTCATTATCAATACATAGAAGAGTTTTGCACCACTTTTTTGTCAAGTAATTTTGTTGGAAACATGACCCATCTACAGTAGATGATGATGAAGGGAACATTTGCCTGGCCTTCACATTCACCAAGGGATAAAATTTAGATATTTGATGTTATTTCCAATACACATTATTGCAGAGATGCTTTGATGGAAGTGAAAGAAAATGCTAATCATAGAGCTTTATGTTTCAGTCCCATTATTAGACCACACACTTTGTAGTAAATTTATGATATATTTTCATACATTTTGTAACTCTCCTGTGAATATCACATTTATATTGCATTGCATGCTTTATTTTTAAATATGAATTTGTTAAATGGCAGTATTTAAATTATACTACAACTTTTGTAACTTGGTTTTGAAATATCTTTATTTCATTGTTAATAAATTGTAAGCGTAAAAATGCAAGTATCCTCATCCTCTCTTAACTCATGGGACTCTGGAGAATGTATGCCAGAAGTATTAAAGCTAACATGTAATATTTCAATTAAAGAACTTAGACTGGTTCTCACAATCCTACCAGCAGAGACTATATTTTGAGTTTGCTTTCCTTCTTCCCTTATGCACATGTACATACAGCAGGCCTATGATAGATTCTGTTCAACTTAAGCTGCCTGTTAAGCTGTTCGTGTTAGAGACGTGAATGAAGTATTTCTCTATATTTTGCCCTTCTTAGTGGCATATATTTGGGGAGATATATTTTGATTTTCTTTTGTGTAGCAAATACTGTGCTACCTGGGCCAAAAACATTTCACTGTCAGAATTAGAGACTGTAAGCACAGCTGATTTTTATTTTTTTATTATTTATTTTTATTGTACTTCAGGTGAAGGTTTACAGAACAAATAGTTTCTCATTAAACAGTAGTAC
>NW_004443954.1:19664766-19668512 GCF_000243295.1 Trichechus manatus latirostris | reverse complement strand
AAGCCAATTTTTAAAAGAACTTTGGGCAGCTGCAGAATTCTGATGACTACCTACCAGGCATTTCATCCCTTCATTGCTCAAGTTAAGTCACTTTCTATCTTAGGTCTAACTTATAAAATATATTTACCACTTTCCTACTAACAAAATAAATATAAAAAATCAAAATTAAATAGAAGATATGTCTAATAAAAGAACTTTATGTTAAGAAATGCATAAGTAGTTCTAAAATTAACCTAATTAAATACCTATCCATGTATCATTGGACAAGTTCATTTTATTTAGGTCCATCAAAGATGTCATCTATTTCTGAAGAATTATGTATGGTCAGATATGTTACCATTGTTATAAAAATAAGATTCATGATGTCTTAGTTGTCTAGTTCTGATATAACAGAAATACCATGTATGGATGGCTATAACAAACAGAAATTTATTTTCTCACAGTTCAAGACACTAGAAATCTGAATTCAGGGTGCCAGCTCTAAGGGAAGGCTTTCTCTCCTGTCAGTTCTGGAGGAAGGCCCTTGTCTCTTCTGAACTTCTGCTCCTGGGTGATCTTCATGTGGCTTGTCATCTTTCTCCTCCCATCTCTACTTCTTTCACTTTCTTGTTTAATCTCTCTTATACTGTAAAAGAGATTGACTTAAGATGCACTCTACATTAATCCTGTCTCATTAACATAATAAAGACAATTCATTCTTAAATGGAATTATAACCACAGGCATAGAGGTTAGGATTTAAACTCATATTTTCAGGGGACACAATTCAATCTATAACATTCCACCCTTTGATTCCCAAAACTTCTTGTCCTTGCCACACGCAAAATGCATTAAATCTACTCCAAGTCCAAAAATCCCATCTTCTGAATCATCTAAATCGAACATGGGTGAGACTTTAGGCGTATTCCATCTTGGGACAAAACTCCTCTTTATCTGTGAACCTGTGAAATCTAAACTACAAGTTACCTATTTCCAAAGTACTATGGTGGAACAGGCACAATGTAGACATTTCCATTACAAATGGGAGGGGAAGAAGGGATAAAGGACACCAAACAAGTCCAAAACCCAGCAGAACAAATTACATTAGCTCTCAAGGCTGGGAAATAATCCTCTGTTCTCTGAGGCAACCTGGGCAAGGGCCCTGCCCTCTAGACTCTGGGTATTGGCCATGCCTTCTGGATTTTGGGTGGAGGCCCCTTGGCCCTGGGCTTCAGCTCCGCCTTCCAGGTCCACTGGGATGGCAACTCTGCTCCCTTTGCTTTGGGAAGCTCCATTCTACTAGTCCATCTGAGTGGCAGACCTACCCCCTTCATCCCGGCAGGCCCTGTTCTTCTGCCCCTTGGGCATGGCAGCCCCACCCCCTCAGCTTGGGTGACAGCCCCATCCCCCTGGCACACCTTAACAGCGGCCCCACACTTCAGAACCAAGTTGGTAAAGCTCTGACTCTTTGAAACCTAGGAGGCTGTGGATTCACCCTTTGAAATTCAGGAGACCTTGGCCCCATTCTTTGAAACTGGGAAAGCCCTGCTTCCCATGCTCCTTCCAACAGTTCTGTTGATCTCTAAGCTGCTCCAGAGATGGTTCTTTTCTTTTTTTTGGAGGACAGCAGATGTAGCTCCTTTGGTCCTTTTCCTGTCTGCAGAATTCCGAGAGGCGACAGTGTTCTCTCCTTTCGTTCTTTCTTTGTCCCTTTCAGTCTAAGCCGATGGGTTTTTTGCTGTGGTAGTTGGTTAGATTCGTCAGTCACAGGCTTAATCTCCTTAACAAAAGATTGTGTAGCCACATCCTTGGTGAAAATTCTAGGACATGTGTCCTTCGTTTGTACAACAGAATTTTCCAAATCTTTAAGTTCTGTTCTCATTTTGCACAGTTCATTTTTAAGTTTATCTCTTTCCTCTCACATTTTACTATAAGCAGCTAGGAGAAACCACGCGGCCCCTTTAAGATCTTGCTTAGAAAACTCCTCAGCCATATATCCAAGTTCATTACTTACAAGCTCTACCTTCCACCAAATGTTTGAACATAATTCAGACAAGTTCTTTGTCACTGCATAAAAAGCATCACCCTTGCTCCACTGTGCAATCACATATTTATCATTTTCTTTTAAAGACTCAACGGAAGCATACGTAACATCCACACATTCCCTAAGATGACAGAGGCTTTCTCTATAGCTCTCCTCACTGCCTTCTGAGCCCTCATCAGAATCACCTTTGACGTCCATAATTCTACCAACAATCTCTCCTAGGCAATATAGGCTTTTACTGTTAGGCACCTTGAAACTCTTCCAGCCTTTACCTATGACCCAATTCCAAAATTGCTTTCACATGTTACCTATTTGTTAGAGCAGTACTCCACTCTGCAGATCTGTCTTAGTTACCTAGTGCCGCTATAACAGAAATATCACAAAATGTATGACTTTAACAATCAGAAATTTATTTTCTCACAGTTTAGGAGGCTAGAAGTCCAAAGTCAGGGTGCTGGCTCTAAGGGAAGGATTTCTCTCTCTGTCAACTCTGAGGAAAGTCCTTGTCCCTTTTAGCTTCTGCTCCTGGGCAATGTTCATGTGGTTTGGCATCTCTCTTTCCCCTTCTCTGCTTCTTTCGCTTTCTTGTTTTATCTCTTTTATGTCTCAAAAGAGCTTGACTTAAGACACAACATACATTAATCCTGTCTTGTTAATATAACAAAGACAACCCATTCCCAAATGGAATTTTAACCACAGGCATAGAGGTTAGGATTTACAACATATGTTTTTGGGGGACACAATTTAATCCATAACACATGGGATAAACATATGTTTTTACAATAGTACATAATTGAGGGACATTAATACTTGATTTGAATTTGCATTGGGGAAAATTTAAATCTGAGATGAAAAGTTGGTAATTCTGGTTAAATTTAGGGATGGTCCATAAAAATCCTTTCTAAAAGTTCTTTAGCAGTTCCATTTATAAAGCCCCTCCTACTTGTCAGGCAATGAGGCATTGGTGGTTCAATGGTAGAATTGTTATCTTCCATGTAGGAGACCCAGGATAAGTTTCCAGCCAATCTGTATCTCATGCACAGCCACCACCCATCTGTCAGTGGAGGCTTGCGTGATTGCTATGATGCTGAACAGATTTCAGTGGAACCTCCAGACTAAGATGAATTAGGAAGAAAGTCCTGCTGAGCTACTTCCAAAAATCAGCCAGTGAAAACCCTATGGATCACAACAGTTCAATCCTGCTGTGCATGGAGTCACCATGAGTCTTGGGCCCACTTGTTGGCAGCTAACAACAACAACAACTTGTCAGAGAGTTTCTTAGCATACTAGGTCATTTTATACTTTTAATAATCCTATATTATTAGGTAATTCCATTTCAAATATGAGGAAACCAGGACTTAGAGGACCAGTTCTACAGCTGGAAAGCGGAAAGGCTAGAATTTTAACTCAGCCATGCCTGAGGCAAAGGACCTGTGCTTTCCACTCTAACATACTGCCTCCCCAACAAGTGAATTATCTTCATCTGCAGCCCACTCACTCTCTCAAGAAAAACCCAGTGCTAGCAATTGGGGCACGTTTAGAGATGACCAGGTGCTTACTCTGGAACGATCGAATACCCATTGTTTTGTGGATTCTGTGTTCTCTGTCCCCTCACTAGGGCCAGCCTTCCCCCTTGGGTCCTGTTGGTCCTCCCTGGGAAGTGGCCCAAGGTTGGTGTCATGGATTGAATTGTGTCCCAAAAAATATGTGTATCAATTTGGCTAG
>NW_004443954.1:19661542-19663514 GCF_000243295.1 Trichechus manatus latirostris | reverse complement strand
GGGAGCAGAGCACGTCCTTTGGACCTGAGGTTCCTGCGCAGAGAAGCTCCTAGTCCGGGGGAAGACTGATGAGGACCTTCCTCCAGAGCTGACAGAGAGAGAAAGCCTTCTGCTGGAGCTGACACTCTGAATTTGGACTTCTAGCCTACTAGACTGTGAGAAAATAAATTTCTCTTTGTGAAAGCCATCCACTTGCGGTATTTCTGTTACAGCAGCACTAGATGACAAAGACATGTAGTAAATCCTAACCTCTGTGATGTTAATGAGGCCAGATTAGGGGCAGTTATATTAATAAGGCAAGACTCAATCTACAGGATTAGGTTGTATCTTGAGTCAATCTCTTTTGAAATATAAAAAAGAGAATCAAGCAGAGAAGAGGGGGACCTCATGTCACCAAGAATGAAGAACCAGTAGGGGAGTGTGTCTTTGGACCTGGGGTCCCTGCCCTGAGAAGCTCCTAGACAGGGAAAGATTGATGACAGGGACCTTCCCCCAGAGCTGACAGAGAGAGAAAGCCTTCCCCTGGAGCTGGCACCCTAAATTTGGACTTCTAGCCTCCTAGCCTGCAAGATAATAAATTTCTCTTTGTTAAAGCCATCCACTTGTGGTATTTCTGTTATAGCAGCATTAGGTAACTAAGACACAATGTAAGACACTTTGAATGTTGTTGGTTTAATCTAAGGAAGTGATAGAAATGTCTCTACTAGCTTGTTCTAGTTAGTTAGGTGAGTAGGGGACATATTTTGGGACGCATCCTCCCTTATAACCTTTGAGATTGTATCCAATTGGCAGTGTCTGTGCACAAGGCTTACCCTACTTCTGATACTCTCCTTAGTATCAAATTGGGTGGCACTTTCAGTGGAAACTTCATAGGGTGGCATCATCCTAGAATATGTGAGTGCCCCAGTTGAGAGTGGGGATGAAAGATTATGAACAAGTATGCAGAGGAAGCAGAGAGGCAGAATCCATGAACAAGGTTCAACACATAGGTGTGTGTTTCTGTAATCACTGATGAAAGCAGGCGAGTGTTTCTTTTCTCCTGGAAAGGCTTCACAGAAAAGGTGAGTCTTAAGTTAATTTCATAGAAGGGGAGATTTTGGCACTGGTATGCTAAGAAGTACTCCAGGCAAGGCAGAGAGCAGTTGAGGGTGGAAATGGTGAGTCACATCCTGGAGACAGTAAACAATTGATTTCTGCTTCCTTTATTTCCAGGCACATCTAATCAAGTTTATTCCCCTTTCCTGGAGGGGAAAGTGTGGGGAAAGGGAGCCACTGTGTATTTCATCAGTTTTTCCCTCTAACTCATTTGGTACTACACATCCGCACATTGGTACCCCTAAAGAGACACCTTCATATTTGTAAAAATATTGTCGATTGAGCAACCACATTAGAATAAACAAAGATTTTTTTAATTCAAAATGGGGCTCTTGGAAGGTAAAAGAATAGAAAACAATGTCCAGGAGCAGCACACCAAACAGTAGTGCCAAATAGGTCTAAGAGCCAAGCAATAAGACCAGGAACTCTATCTGTCTCACTTTTCTCATACCCACTGCCCCATCCTGCCTGCTCACCTGCCCCTGACTCCTTTTTACCAGGCTCTGAACTGATGCCAAAACAACCTTTTAAAAACATAAATAGGATCACATTGTGACTTTGCTTAGAACACTTTGTTGGCCTCCTATTGTCTTCAGAATAAAATTCAGATTTCTTCCCATGGCGCTGGAGGCCACAGCCCACCTCTCCAACCCCTGTCTCTCCTCCCTTCTCTCCTTACATGACCCTTCACTTACATTGGCATTTATATTCCCCCTGGGAGCCTTTGTGCATATTTGTTCTTGAACACCTACCTTCCTCTTATGCCATCTAGATCAGGGGTTGGCAAACTGTGGTCCAGAGAACTGTTTTATTAAGACCCTTGAGCTACGTAAGAAGGCTTTATTACGTTTTTAAAGGGTTGTACAAAAAAAAAAAA
>NW_004443954.1:19658235-19660671 GCF_000243295.1 Trichechus manatus latirostris | reverse complement strand
AGAGTCTTTGGGCGGAGGCTTGCTGGTGGAGTGGGGTGCCTTTGGGCACTTATCAGCAGAGCTAAAGAGCTTTTTAACACTTGCTTGAGCAGGGCAGAGGCCGAGGGCCAGAGAGAGGCGTGCCTGCGGCACGGCTGAGAAGAGGCTGTCGTGGTGGAAGAACTGTATCGTGGGTGTTCTGAGCCTGAATTGTAACCTGTTACTTCCCTAATAAACCCCATAATCATGAGTATTGCCTGTGAGTTCTGTGTGGTCACTGCAGTGAATTATCAAACCCAGCAGAGAAGTGGAGAGTGCCATGGGAGGGATGATTGGTAAAGAATTGGTAAAGATGGTAGAGAGAGGAGGCATGTCTGACCTCTGCCTCATAGGAATCAGCCTTAGGCTCTTGATCTTGATTCTCCTTCCCCTTTGTGAGGTTAGAGGAGGCTAGACACTGTCCTTCCATGCCATTTTTACACATAGTAAGTGCTAATCACTTTTCCCAGTTCACCTTCCCAGATACTCTTTGTTGGATGGTGCTCCCTGCTCACAGTTCACTGGATTAGTTAGCATGCCTGTGTTTACCTTCGTGTAATTAGTCACTTTCATTTCTCATTGTGGGAATAAAACACATACTCATGCCCTTCTAGTACATGCTTATTCAGGGAAGAATCCGACCCCAGGTTCCTGGGGTTGTGCCTGTGATACCTCTTGTGAGCCTCGCAGACCTGTCAGTATTCCTGTGGGGGAACAGGAAGGCTGGCACCCATGGCTTTGCAGTTATACCATTTCACAGGTGGGGTGGAGGCCATTCTCATGTTCGATGGGCACTGATGATCTGTCTGATTGAATCCTCTGTCGCTGAAACCTAATGAAGAAGAACATTTTGGAAATTTTAAAAATGGGATTACTGTTGATGACTGTCTCTCTCTAACCATGGAAGGTCCATGTTAATAATTCTTTGCAATATGATTCAAAGATGATGTCTGTTTAAGCAGATATTATAAAAGTCAGATTTGTTCAACAGAGTCTTTATTAATTTGTTACTTTTCCTGAGCAAATGTGACTGCACATTTGGTTAAATGTTTGCAAATGTATGTGAATGAACAGCAGAAGGTAAAATTAAAGCCAAATAGGACACGTGTTTTTAAAGAAAGAGAGGGCTTCGTTTACTTTGTTGTTGTATGAGTAATAATGCAGTACAGAAAATGTGATATGTTCAAACTGTGCTTCTCATATTCACTGATTGAAAAGGGACAGTTCCATTTTCTGAAGTGCAAAACCGAGTCATTCTTATTAAAAGGTCACAGGAAACTGAGGAGAAATGTCAGGCCCACAGACTGACCTATTCAGAATACAATCAAGCTTGCTTTAAAAAGACAACATCTACATTATGAAGGGGAGAGATCTGATTGTATTCTCTGTGTCGTGGTAATGCAGTTAGTGTGGATAAGACCTTGAGACAATCTTGCCCTTCAGAAAATGAGTGTTTGTGGTGGATGTGGGTGGGTTGGCTGGGGTGTCATGATATAATATGGCTAAGAATCTATTCAGCCACTGTTTCCTTTTGAGTTATTGAACTCACCATTTCTTTGCAAGAGGCACATTTTTTACGGCAAAGATAACTCTGCTCCGCTTTAATTTTTCCCATAAATTAATTAATTTTGTAAAGGGTAGATGGAAGTGGTCCCAATGACCCAGTGGCAGATTGCCAGCTAGATGGCTATAGTCCTCTGCTAGTCCAGGGACTGGATATGGTGGGAAGGCACCATTTCTGCAGTGCGTCCTCTGATGGTCTCCCGCTTGATTGGAGGAGACCAGCTGTAAAGGCAAGATGGTAATTCAGTGTTCATGCCAGTTCATCATTGGCTTCTCTCCAGACTTCTAGTATTTACGGCTTGATTGTGCTGGCTGCTTCATTCCGTGCATGCTCAGAGCTCTCATTATGATAAACAGAATGATGATAAACATCAGTGGTAAACAGAAGGGTTCTCACTTCAGTGGGTTTTCGGCATGTATGAAGAGATATGGCCAGCAAAATCAGCCCATGTCATGTAAAATAAATAAGCATAATAGTATCTGTGGTGCCAAGCTGGTGTTGTGTGGCATATGTCTAGAGAGTGTGGCACACTAGAGATTCCTTTCCTGTGGTTACCAAATGACCATCTGATGGTCCATACTTGATTTCTTAAATCTCTTGGTTAGAAACCTAGAGCTGGTTATATTCCCTTGTGACTGGGATGGATCTTTTAGCAGACGTGTACACAAACACATTCTTTAAGAAGCAGATATTATCTTTTTTCTTATGAAGCTGTATCACAGATAACATCCACTGAAGCAATAAATTTTTGAAATTTTTAAGATTAACCATTTCTCCATTGGTTCAAATGTTCATGACCAACAATTTGATACGTAGTTCCGCCTTAGCCGGCAACTTAGCAAACTGTCATCATG
>NW_004443954.1:19644314-19657905 GCF_000243295.1 Trichechus manatus latirostris | reverse complement strand
ACTCTCCAGTCACCATATCTAGGTAATAAACATTCAGGATTTTTTTTTTTCTGTTAACAATTTTTTAAAAAATTAGTTAATTCTTCCCTCAAGCAAGAGACACCTGAGAACTTTCTAAGTACAATCATTCAGGGAATGACCCTCTTTACCTGTAAAGCTCCAAAGACTTTTCTTTCTTTCTCTCCTTGACCTTTTTGATACTTTCTTTTCCCCTTCTAAAAATTTAGCAGCTACTTTCTATGTATTTATTTATTTTCTGCCAAGTATTGCTTCTTTGTTATCTTCCTCATTCTGGGAAATTGATTAATCTAAATGTCACTGGGATTTTTAGTAACAGCCCAAAACTTCATGGATGCTTTGTCACTTGGTCTCTGGCACCGATTACATTTTTGGAAATTTTTTTTTTTTTTTTTTTTTTACTTTCATCATAGCATTTAGCTTCTGAAAACACATCTGAATAGGTTTTAACAAAGCAGTTTTCTCAAGAAACGCAAAGTGATTTCTCTACAAAGCTATATTGTGTGGCCTAGATTCAAAGGCTCCATTAAAAGAAACAAGACTATAAATAAATGTGACTCATAAACAAACATTTTCCATTTTGGATTGTACACTTTGTAAGCTACAATTAAGTAGAAGAAGCAAAATATTGCTGAGTAAATAAGAAGAAAGGGAACTTGGAAGTTTGAGTTAAAAAATAATAATGGTATAGTTCTCTCTAAGTGCATGTTAGACAAACTTGCTGACCCATTAATTTGACCTATTCTTCCAGAAAAATTTCATTTAAGAAGCCAACAAGGGATATCATTGGAAGGCATATAGTCTTTTCCTTATAGCTAGAAATGAAATAAACTGATAAGAAAAATGGAAAAGGAATGAAAATATTTTGCCATGTCAGATGATTAACATTATCATTTTTCAGTATAATTCTATATATCATTTCAAAGCACTATCATGCTTATTTTATTAGATTTCACAATACCACTGTAAAGTAACAAAAAAAAAAAGAAAAACAAAACCAAAAATTTGATGTGTATGTGTGTGTGAGAGAAGGGGTTGTTAGACAGCGAGAGGAGAGTTACTTTGTGGTCAAATGGCTACCTGGAAAGGTGAGACACAAACAGGGGTGAAGATCCATTACACATACAACAATGAATTCATATTAATTAATTTTTCAAAGTCTTTGATAGATTTGCAAAGATCATAAATAGACTATTATATTGTTATTATAGCATTTTTTATAATGGTGAAAAAAATCTAAATGTTCAACATCAAAGAAATGATTGAGTAAATGACGGTACAACCTCTGGATGTAATATGTAGCCGTTAAGAGAGGATTTCTAGAGAGCTTGGAGTCCCAGGGCAAATGCTGTTGCTCTGACAGTAAAAGAAAAACCCAGTTGCCATTGAGTTGATTCTGACTCATGGCGACCCCACATGTGTCAGAGTAGACCTGTGCTCCATAGGGTTTTCAATGGCAGATTTTTCAGAAGTAGATCACCAGGCCTTTCTTCCAAGGTGCCTCTGGGTAGACACTAACCTCCAATCTTTCGGTGAGTAGTCCATCACTGTTAACTGTTTGCACCACCCAAGGACTCCAGTAAAAGAAAAGTAGGATGCAAATCATCTATGTGGGGAAGTAAGTGGTGCATTTGTGCAGGCAAAGCAAGTGCAAAACTCAAAAGAAGCAGCACTGAATTTGAATGGGAGTTTGAGGAAAGCCATCTAAATGAGCCAACACTTAAACAAGCCTCTGAAGGAATAGTGGGATTCTGATGAGTATGAGGGTAGGGAAAGAGTTGGGTGCAGGGAGGAAGTTGGCTGAGGACATCAGGAGAAAACGCACGCCCATGTGGAAGTTCACAGCAAGTTTGGGGACAGGGGAACAGTGTGGTGCATATACGAGGTCTGCCCAGAGAGCTGGTAGGAGATTTTGGAAAGTTAGCATGCACTCAACCTGTGGAAGGCCTCAAATGTCATACAGAGGATTTCAGACTTTATTCTGCAGGCAATGGGGGGCCACTGGGGCTTTTGCAGGAGACGATTGAAGTGGTCAGGGAGGTAGAAGCAGGAGAAAAGTGAGCCAACTGAAATTTCGTCAATTGGGCGTTTTTTTTGGGTTTTTTTTTGGTAATTTTTAATAGATCATTTGTCCTTTGACTTTTCCTCATTTTGAGTTTCACTTTTTTCAAAAAAAGAATTTTAATCAGAAATAATACATTCTGATAGAAAAGTACTAACAGAATGAAAGGTGCTATGTAAACACATATTGTTGCTTTTCTTTGCTTTCTATGTTTGTATTTCTCTTACTTAATGAGAATTTATAAAATGAGAGAAGACTCTGAGACTTGGAGTTGAGTGTCATCTCTGTAAGCTTTTTGTGTCACTTCACCTAATTGAGCCTCAATTTCCTCATCTATAACTAGTGGTGGCACAGTGGTTAAGCATACAGCTGCTCACTAAAAGGTCAGCAGTTCAAATCCACCAGCCGCTCCTTGGAAACCCTATGGGGCAGTTCTGCTCTGTCTTAAAGGGTTGCTGTGAGTCAGAATCGACTCGACGGCAATGGGATGATTAGTTAATAGAAAATACTTATTTACTTTATGGTACAAGCACTCAGTCGTGCTTGCTGTAGGCCAGGCACTATTCACCGTGGGTTTTGTTTTTTTTTTTAAATATGTTTTGTGTGATGATTAGAGAGGTGCTACTAATATTATCTTTTATTAATGGTGAGGACACTGTGGCCCTGAAAGGTTAAGTAACTTGCCAGTTAGTGGCAGAATTGGGATTATAATTCATGTAGTACAGCTCCCAAGTCTTTTCTCTTAAACTCTGCATTACGTGCCTCTTGGTGGGTTCAAGCCACCAACCTTTCAGTTGGTAGTCAAGCACTTAACCATTTGAGCCACATGAGGACTCCAGTCATAATACAATAATTACAATATGATTGCTGTTGTCAGTTGCCGTCATGTTGATTCTGACTCATGGCAATCCCGTTTGTGCAGAGTAGAATTGCTCTATAGGGTTTTCAAGGCTGTGATCTTTCGGAAGCAGATCGCCAGGCCTGTCTTTCAAGGCACCTCTGGATAGGTGCGAACCACCAGTCTTTCAGCTCGTACTTGAGCTTAGCTTGAGCCACCCAGGGACTCCAAAAATATTTGTAATATAATCATATAATGATAATATTGCTAGTGAACATTTATTGGTGTGACATATACTACTCCCTGTAACTTTTCTGACACTGTCCCACTTGTTCTTACAGTAACTCGGAGAGGTCACTGCTATGATTAGCCCCATTTCTATGGTGCCAGAGTCAGGATTCAAACCAGGGCCAATTTCACTCCCAAGCTGGTGCACTCGACTTGTGTGCCCAACGCAATGAGGGCATTAGGCCAAGTAACCTCTGAATCACTTGCAGCTTCCCCCTACTGTGATTCCATGCTGAGATGGTCGTGTAAAAAGGAATCTGAGTGCCTCTGGCTCTGGTTCTAAGGATGGTGAGTGAGATTGACCATTAGCGGTAAGACTGTGTCTTCACAGCAAAATGGGGGAAATTTGGTAATTTAAAATTAAGGATTAGAAACAGAATTTTAATATTATTTCTGTTGAAATATTAGATTATTATTGAAAGATTGTTTTTATTGGAAAACTAATCTTGTAAAAGTCATGGTGCATGTACTCCCAGAACCTTGCAAGATGCCTGGCACAGTAGGCACTCAAGAAACACTTAAAGAAGGAATACATATTAGGATAGAAAGTACTTGCTTCCCACTGACTGGCCTCCTTCCATGTGCTCTGCTCAGTTGGTAGTCATGTGCTATGTCACTAGGCTCTGTGACTTTCTTCTAGTAGAATGGTATGTCCAGTGGATATCAAGCCACTTCAAAGGACTGATATATTCAAACAAAGTGGGGTTCAAGGAGGGAAGGGTTATTTCTCAGCACTTGGCTTCTCCAGGAAGGCCATATGCTTCACCCCTTTCCTCTTCCCCATGGAACCAGCAGTAGCAAAGCTAGACTCTTTAAAAATGTTCAGTGTTCAACCAAAAGAATCTATCTTAGAGAACAGAATTTTTAATACAGTGTTTTACAAGCTCCTTGAAACAACCCATTGCAGTCAAGTCAATTCTGACTCATAGTGACTCTATAGAACAAGGTAGAATTGCTCCATAGGGTTTCCAAGGCTGTAATCTTTACGGAAGCAGACTGCCACATCTTTTTCCCATTGGAGAAGCTGGTAGGTTTAAATCACCAACCTTTCGGTTAGCAGCCAAGTGCTTAACCACTGTGCCACCAGGGCTCCTTCCCTTGAAAGAAGGAATATTAAATAATCCATACCCACATTTGTGATACTGATGTCATATACTCTGGAAGCTGCCATTTCTTTGCCCTCTATAAAAACCAAAAACCAAAACAAAACAAAAACCAAACCCGTTGCGGTCGAGTCAATTCCGACTCATAGCGACCCTATAGGACAGAATAGAACTGCCCCATGTGATTTCTGAGGAGCGGCTGGTGGATTCAAACTGCTGAATTTTTGTTATCAACCATAACTCTTAACCACTGCACCGCCAGGGTTCCATAGGGAGTACAGGAACGGGAATGAAATAGTACTCGAAAAAAATCTGCCCTAGAAATGCAGGTCTTTGTACTCCGTATATACCATAAGGGTGAAGCAGCAACTGTTTGGAGAAGATGCTTATTTTTGTACAATTCGTCATATATGCTTATGCCTGTAAAAAAGATATATCTACATTTCCTACATAGTGTTCCTTTTAATATTTTATAATATTTAGTTACATTGAAAATAAGTACTCAACATTAATGGAAGTCAGTAGAAATTCTGTTTGTAAGAATCTGTTAATATGCCACTTGTGGGATTAGGGAATAGAGCTACGTTGAGTGGAAACATAGTAATTAAGTGCCTTCAATGTGACCACATAGTTATAGGAAGATTAAAAAGCACGACAATAAAAAATATCCATAAGGTCCTTTTCGTGTACCTGGAAAAATCTGATACACAGAGCACGACTAGTCTGTTATTAATAAATGTATTTATATTATATAATTTGAACCTCTAATGGCATCTCCGAAGTCCCTGGTTAGTGCAAACAGTTAAGCACTCAACTACTAGCCTAAAGGTTAGCAGTTCAAACCCACCCAGAGGTGCCTTAGAAGACAGACCTGGCGATCTGCTTCCAAAAAGTCACAGCCTTGAAAATCCTGTTGGAGCAATTCTACTCTGCACACATGGGGGTCACCATGAGTTGGCATCGACTCAGTAGCAACTAACAACAACAGCAATGGCATTTCACTATAGCAATGACCCTTAGAATATCTACTCTGGCATGATCTCAGAGACGAGTGCTTAAAAAATAAAACTGTTTTGACTCCAGTAACTGATGAGTTCTGACCTTAAAGCTCTGTTTTCACACCATCATTTACATTTCCTTTTTTTGCACATTTTCCACTTCCATTTTACCTGTCTTCAATTGTGGCCATTAGAACTATGAGAAATATGACAGACACAGTATTACCAACATTTGTTTTATTCCAACACTCGACAAGATGATGCCCACCATTTGTCAGCTGCAAAGGTACTCAAAGTACTCCTGATATCAAGACCTGGCCTCCCTCCCATGGAGTTACCCTGTTTTTGCCAGTAAAACCTCCCTGTCAAGGAGCTCAAGTGCTCACATTTGGCTGGTGATACTGTGCCTCAGAATGAGGGTTGCCTCACAGTGTTAGGTAATTGCAAAGGCTTTTGATCAAGTAAAATCATTCATTGAATTGCCTGGGAAATTTTAAGATCTGCTACCTGGCAGGAGGCATGGAGGAAGTATATAATACTTACCAAGCCCAGTTTTCTGCACACCCACGAGGCTTGACTTTTTTTGAAGGAACCTAGGAGAAATTAGAGCTGAAGTATGTCGGGTAATTAACAGAGCTCCAGAGAAGCTCATGAATAGTAATGATATCAGCAACCAGTTTCTTGAGTGTTTACAATATCCTATTAAAAAAAAAACAAACCAAACAAATAACTCCATTGCCTTCCAGTTGATTCTGATTCATGATAACCTCATGTGTCACAGAGAAGAACGCCTTCATAAGGCTTTCTTGGCTGTAATCTTATCGAAGCTGTTCACCAGCCCTTTCTTCCTCAGAGCCTCTGGGTGGGTTTGAACTACCAGCTTTCAGGTTAGCAGCCAAACACAAACCGCTTGCACCACCCAGGATCTTAATTCATATATACACATGTACATATATATATGTCCATCCTTCATATATATATATTTCTTTAAGGAGAGAATGAAGCATACATAAAAGAGCTACGTATAAAACACACACATACTCTATTTATATATATATATATGAATATATAATATAGGAGTCCCTGGGTAGAGCAAACAGTTAACGAGCTCAGTTGCCAACCACAGGTTGGCACTTCAAGTTCACTGAGAGATGCCTGGGAAGAAAGGTCTGGTGACCTGAAAAATCAGCCTATGGAACATAGTTCTACTCTGACACACTTGGGATTGCCATGAGTTGGCATTGACTGGATGGCAACTGGTTTTATACACACTTACACACACACACTTACACAGTTTCTAGGTCATTGTGTTTATGCAATAACTAATTCTCATAACAACTCAGATAAGATTGCTGTGTTATCAGTACCCCTTTACAGACAGGGAAATGTGGTTTAGAAAGTTTAAGTAACTTGCATTATTAAGTTGCGAGACTGAGATTTGAAGATGTGAGTCCAAGTCTGTCTGATTGCAAAGGCTATGTACTTTTTTCACTGTATCTCGGTGGGCCTCATAAATAGGCACTGTAGCACTGAAGCTGAATCTTGGTTATGAAACCCAACACAATTGCAGGCCTTTGGAAAGTAGGCCATCACTACAGTTCTCCATGTGCATAACTACAGGTCAATCACAATCACAAGCCATTGTTTTGGGAACTGAAGGTCAGGTACTCTAAGTAGACACGGGAGAGAAGACTCTGAAGTCACTGCCCCTCCCTTCTCGGGTATGTGAGCAGGGACTGAGCATATAAAGGAACTAGTGAACCATGTTTTAGAAACTGGGGTGTGGTTTTAGGCTGTCACAGAATGTTTTTGTGGTGAACTGAAAGCCCAGAATGAGAGTTTAAAAAAATGTTGTGGTTCTATTTCAGTAAATGTCTCAAAAAAATTTAGATATAGCCTGTTCTGTATCATCTTGGTGACCATCATATCATAGAGTACCACCATGCAGTTTCCATACTCACGTTTTTATGATTAGTGTCCAATCATCAAGCTAAAGTAGCTACATTAGCTTTTTAAAAGTAAACTTAATTTTTTAAAAGTTTTAGATATACAGAAAAATTCTGAAGATAGTAATCTGAAGATATCCAACCACAGTCTTCCCTATTACTAACATATTACATGAGTGTGATATATTAACTAAAGTCCATACTTCATTCAGATTTCCTTAGTGTTTACCTAGTGCTCCTTTTCTGTTCCAGGATTCCATTCCGGATACCATGTTACATTTAGTCGCCATGCTCCATAGGCTCCTCTTAGCCATGACAGCTTCTCAAACTTTCCTTGTTTTTTGATAACCTGACAGTTTTGAGCAGTACTGTCAGGCATTTTGTAGAATGTCCCTCAGCTGAGATGTGTGATATATTTCGTATGATTAAACTGGGGTTAAATAATTTGGGGAGGAACACTACAGAGGTAAAATGCCATTGTCATCATATCTTATCAAGAGTACATACTATCAACATGACTTATCACTGTTGGTGTTGACCTTGATCACTTAACTTGAGAAACTGTTTGTTAGGTTTCTCCACTATAATTATTGTTTTTTTCCCCACCTTCCCAGAATGTACTCTTTGGAAAGAAATCACAATGCTCAGCCCATGCTTAAGGAGTGAGGAACTATGCTCCACCTCCTTTAGGGTGGAGTGGTTACATAAATTATGTGGAAGTCTTCTGTCTTTTCTCCCTCATTATTTATTTATTTATTTATATAAACATGGATACATGAATATTTATTTCATATTTTAGGTAATACTCTAATATTTACTTATTTGGTTGTCCAATTTGTTCCGGTTTGTGCACTGAGTTCCTTGGACATACCTCCATTATTGGGGAGGGCTTCCCTAATTTCTGGAACTACAAGATGCTCCACACTTATCTTGTGTATATCTGGCCCAGCCCTAGAATTAGGCATTTCTCTAAGGATCCCTGATTGCTTTTATTGGAGAATAATATTAGAAACCAACAAATGGATGCTAGATATAGTCCTTGTTTCTGGGATGCCATTGCTTCTAGGCCCTCTCAGCTGACGTAACAAGAAAATATACATGTCTATACTTACCTGCGTATGTACAAATATATATAAATATTTCCATATGTAATCTTCCATATCTGTATTAAGCTAAATGTGAACTCATACTTATGTTTCCAACTCTAATCCACTGTCACATGGATCATTCCAGCCTTTGCCCCTTATTTATCTGTAACTTCCTACTCCAACAGTGAACAATTTGGATCCCTTTATCCACCATCCATTCACTTTATCATTCATTTCAACAAATAAAAATTTGATTCAGTGTGTCTCCAAGTTTGTTTATGCAGATATAATCTCAGGGGCCGGTAAATTCTCACTGTAGCAAAAAAAAAAAAAAAAAGCTTTGGTAAACTGTTTGGTATTGATACATTTGAATATATTTGCATACACATGACTGTTCCTATACCACCTCTACAGGTCAATCACAATCACAAGCCATTGAGTTGGGAAATAAAGGTCACTTACTCTAAGTAGACATGGAAGTGAAGACTCTAAAGTCACTGCCCCTTCTCTGGTCTGTGAGCAGGGACTGAGCACATAGAGGAACTAGTAAACTGGGGTGTGGTTTTTGGGTTGTCACAGAATGTTTCCATTAATTTTTTTGGCATATGTAAAAATTCTGAAACCAAAGTCCTATACATATTCAGTGATTAGATTAAGAACTCTAAATGAAAATTCCCACTTCCTACAGCACAGCAGGCTGGATCTAAAAGTATATTCTGTTGTTCTATGTCTGGATTAAATCATTTTCAAAGGCAAGCACTGCTGGCTTTGGTGTCATCTCCTTTTTCAGGGCTCTTCCCCTCCTCCTAGTGATTGCCTCAACTAGGTCACTAAGTGTATCCATTTCTAAAGGCCGTCGCTCTGCCACGGTCACTTCATTTCCGTATGACGTAGTTGATGAGGTCATTAGAGACCATCCTTCCAAACAATTTTACTATTTAATAGAAGGCATTAAAAACACTAAAACATTCTGAAATATAAATAATTTGATTTCTAATGGTAAATTCCAAAAAAAACCCAAACATGTTGCCATCGAGTCGATTCCGACTCATAGCGACCCTATAGGACAGAGGAGAACTGCCCCATAGGGTTTCCAAGGAGCGGCTGGTGGATTCAAACTGCCGACCCTTTGGTCAGCAGCCGTAGCTCTTAACCATTGTGCCACCAGGGCTCCAATAATAAATTCCAGATATAGATATTTCAGAGGAGAGCATCTTGTCCAATGCTTCTCAAATTATGCTAACATATCTACTTACGTATCAATCCAAGTGATGACACTTTTCTCTATGTGCATGTCTTTAATTTCTTTGCCTTTTAGTAGGAGCTAGAAAGTTATTTTTGGAGCCAGAATCTCAGTTTATACACATGTGTGATTTGGGTATTTTTATTAATTTTAGAATTTAGCTTGAAAAACAACCATTTGACATTGCTCAATAAGCACTTCAACAACCAAGGGACATGTCAGAATCTTAATTAGAGTGATGTTATGGGGGCACTTTTAGAAACAACATGAATAATTACATAAAACAATTGTCAACACCCACAAGTACTAACAATACCTAGGATGCAGCATGTGAAGAAAGTAATGACAATCTCTTCAGATCAAGCTAAGTAATTTTTTTTAAAAACTGGTTTGTTAAAAATAACTGATGTAAGATTTCCTATAGATTTTTTCTTTTCAGATCCTATATTGTGGGATGACATACCACATGAAAGATTTTTCTTATTGTGTGTATTGCAGGATACTCAGTGCTGTAGAGAAAATTGAGGAATGAATGGTATGAAAAATAATTTACTCCTAGACGTCACCTTTCAGCCAAACAATAGCTTGGCCTATAAAATAAACAATAACACCCATGAGGAATGTCTTCTTTTAAACAATCTACTATACGAGACCAAACAGTCAACATTTACCCAAAAGCAAAGATGAGAAGACAAGGAGGGGCAGGGACACTGGATGGATGGAAACTGGGCAGACCGAGTGGAAATGGTTAGAGTGCTGACACTTCACAGGGATTGTGACCAATGTCACTGAAAAATTTGTGTCTGAGTTAAGTGGGAATCTAATTTTCTGTGTAAATGTTCACCTAAAACACAATAAGATATTCAGAAAAAAATTAAGTTAATAGAAGTGGAGAAATAATAGATGGAACACTTAAGAAAACCACTGTAGAAAAGTTAAGTTTTTTCAGAGATGAATAATATCCCTACACCTAAAAATAGTAAGAGACCTGAATAATTGGGTTATATCAGGAATCCAAGTAAACCACTACCAAAGTCAGTCACAAATAAAAGCCCAAATATAAAAATAATAATAATAAAGTTTATGACTTGTAAAAAAGAAAGAACCTTGGAAAACTATTTTGTAAAAACGTTCATGTGTTGGCCAATAATTGTTTCAAAATGATGCTGATGGTTTCACACATCTGGGACTCAAGCGAGGAGCACCAGCCCACCCATGGCTTCCTTAGTCAAAGAGAGAGGCTTTGGAGGTTTTGTAATAACCAACTTTCCATTCTACTCAGGTAAGATATCTCTATATAAGTTGAATTCTAACATATTTGCTCTTTTATTTTCCTATAAAATTTTATTTCAATTGGACAAAAAACTATTGCTGACATTTGTTAGGTATTTTAAGGTACCCTAGACAAGCCCAGCCTTAGATTGAGGTAAGGAGAGTAGGCACTGAGAAGAATCACATTGTACCACACACACACACACACACACACACAGAGTACACACACACAAAGTCCATGTAAATTGAACATTGAAGGTAGATTTAAAACAATGGGAAGACTTATCAGAGAAAACGAATATTCTTTCTGAAGGAAGTTTGTAGAAATGGTGGGTAGAAGGCATTTTTTTAAGGGCAATTGCTTTTTGTTTTGCCTCTTGGGGTTTAATTATGAAAGTCTTGGCCCCTCAAATATTTTGAATTTTTTAAAAATCTTTGAAATCTTCCCTGTCCTTCAGCTGTCTTGTTCTAGTTAACTTCTGCCTATAGAAGAAGAAGTACCAATGTGAAGGGCCCATACATAGTAGGAGTTTTGATTGGATAGAACATACTGATATGTCTGCCTTGGAAGAGGTGGTTGAGCAATGCAGAGACTCAACACTAAAAACAAAAGAGACATACAATAAATAAAATAAATAAATAAAAAGAGACATCGTACAATAATAATGACAACGGAAGGTACTCATCTACTGAACACTTACCATGTTCCAGGCACGCTGCTACACACCTGACAAGCATCATCGCATTTAACTTTCAATATAACTTGATCAGGTTTACTAATTTATTTTTTCACTCATGTGTTCATTTATTCAACACTTATTAAGTGCCTACCACAAAGCACTTGTGAAACAAAGCTGACTAAAACACAATCCCTACTTTAGCAATTTACAATGTAATGTTAGATTAGTAGGGTGGTAGAAGGTTGTACCAGCTGTGTGGGTCCAAAAAGGAGGATATGCCTGGAGACTTCTGGGTCTTGAATAGATAAAACCAGTTTGCCAGTGATCCCGGAAAGAAAGAGCACTCCAGGGAGAAGGAACAATGCGCAAAATTAACGATGCAAGAAAGAACGCGGCACGTTTCAGGAGAAGGATAGTTAGAGGGTCAAATACATGATGGGAAAGGAAAGTATGTGAGGTGCTCGGGGCAGATCCTGATGAATTGGAATGATAACCAAAAAGTTTGGAACTTCTTCTATAGATAATAGTCATTTAACATTGACTTTTTTCTTATCCGACAAGTGACATGTTTATTGGAATGGCTATAGAAAAGCAAAAATACGACGATAAAAGTCAACAGTAATCACATCCCATAGACCTAAACACCTATTTATATACGAACATAAATATATGTATATGTAAAAACATGTGTGTATTTATATATGTATAGGAAACTCTGGTGGTGTAGTGGTTAAATGCTACAGCTGCTATCTGTATACAAATATGTGTGTAATACGTATTTCTATATTTTTTCTCTGTGTGCATGTATGTGTGCATGTGTTTATATAATAATTTTTACAAATACGTATTAGAGTGCACATACAGTTTTGGAACCTGCTTACATATTATGAACATCTTTTTAGGTCCATAAATATTCTATTATAAATTTAATTTTAATTGCTGTCTAGTGATCCACTAGGGAGCTGGATATAAGGAGTGAGGGAGAGGAGGATTCTGGGATACCTGTCAGATCTGATCTGTTGGTGGGTAGTAGGACTAGGTAACACTGAATGTAGTGGAGAGAAATTTAGTTTTTTATTGTCTACCCTTCAGATGCCAGTGTTGAATTGTGTGTCTGATTTATCTCTCTTGGGAACTGAAGTATTCCCTTGAAATGGATACTAGTTGTTGTAGTTCTTTATCTGCCTGGCCCTTATTTTTCCCCTTTATCCCCATTTTTATCAGATTCCCTTTAGTTAAAAGGCTGGGTCCATGTCCTGCTTGCTTGGAACAGTGTCGGCTGCCAGTGTGCATTTCACATCATGTCTTAGAAAGATAACCCTGGAAGGATGTGAAACCTGCAGCCCTTTCTTTTAGAAACTGTATGGATCCATTTTGAGAAAAGGTAGCATTTAAATAATGCTTAAAAAAAAAAAAAAAGCTCCATCTTCTGAGAGGTAAGAATTAAAAGAAACGTAGCCCCTTGAATCAGGCTAATTGTATGCCACTGCGAGGGATTAGTTTGGTAGAATACACATTTGCTGAAAGTTGTCAGAGAGAGACCAACTTTCCTCCTGAATATACCTATAAGCAGTTATAGGACACTCACTGATTTCTTTAAAATACAAAATGAAACTTTTATGCGTATTTTAAAAGAGATATATAATTACTGTAGGCAATATAGAAAATTCAGAGAAGGAAAAAAGAATACAAATATTCTACAATTATTAGATTTTTTTGTTCTTATAGAAAAGTATTTTTTTGGGGGGGTTCTCATTTTTTTTTTATTATGGTGAAAATATGCAGAACAAAACATACATCTCAACAATTTCTACATGTACAATTCAGTGACATTGATTACATTCTTCAAATTGTGCAACATTCTCACTAACCTTTTCCAGATCATCCCTCCACCATTAACATAACGTCAATGTCCTGTAAGCAAAAGCTCCCTTCGCCCGGCTGTGGGGACCATGGTCTTGGGGAATATCTAGCTCAATCGGCATAGCATAGCTTATAAAGAAAATGTTCTACATTCTACTTTGGGGAGTAGTGTCTGGGGTCTTAAAAGCTTGT
>NW_004443954.1:19640594-19644007 GCF_000243295.1 Trichechus manatus latirostris | reverse complement strand
CATAGCTCAGTAATGAACTCACTCTTGAGGTTCACCCTTCATCCAAAGATTAGACAGTTCCGTAAAACAATACAATACTAAGGGGGCGCACCAGCCCAGGAGCAATGACTAGAAGGCAGGAGGGGACAAGAGAGATGGTAATAGGAAACCCAAGTTCAAGAAGGGAAGAGTGTTGACGTGTTGTGGGGTTGGCAACTAATGTCACAAAAAACAATATGTGTACTAGTTGTTTTATTAGAACCTAGTTTGTTCTGTAAACTGTCATCTAAAGTACAATTAAAAACAAAAGAATCTCCCATCACCCCAGTAAGCACTAATAATCTTTGGTTTCTAAATATTTGCTTATTTTATATAAGTGAGATATTGAAAAGTAATTTTGTATTAATATAGTCTGATGAAACTTTTTAGTAGCATATCCTAAAGGTAGCCTTAGCCCCAAATTGAACTTCTTCTACCATGTAGATTCTACACAGTATGTTAAATGGACATACAATAACAGGCCTTGCATTTCGTTGCTCACGGCTCTGGAAATTTTGTTTGGAATCCTAGGATTGGTTGTCTTTTACAAAAGCATATTCAATTCTATATCTGGGCATATCAATCCAATCAAAATGTGAAGAGTTTATTAACTGTTGCTTGGCGTAAACAGCTTAGAAGTTTCTGTGGGAGGAAAGTTGACAAATTTTCACTGCTCCATTTTGACAACTCGGTACATTCAGAGAAATGTAATTCAGCAAAATACATTCAGAGAAATCAACCTATAGTTTGATTGTGTTATTTCCACCTCTGAAAATACTTCTTCTTAAACAGAGGCTAATGACTTTATATATGTATATATGTATAATATTAACACTCTAGGAATCTGATTTTCTGTAATTCTGTCTTGACCCAAATATGAATTATGTTCAAGGAAGATGCTAATAGTAAACAGACATAAAACCAAGATTATAGTTATTAGAAAATGAGTTAGTCAAAATTATTGAGAAACTGGAAGTAGTCAGATCAGGGGATATGCGGACATTCTAACTCCTGGAGAATTTAGAAATTGGCTTAAATCATTGCAAATCCATTGCTATTATTTCTAAACCTAATGGAATATGAGTAGAGCTTTGATGAAGGAAAAGACATAAGACTTTTCAAAAAGGGGGAAATTGAGCTATTTGCCTAAGTTAAAAAGCTTAAAAGACAGCAACAACATACACACACAGATATATAGCTACCTAGAGATCATAGGATACTAAATATTAACTGACACTTTCATCCAATATAATTTTTGTATTATCTAGTGATATACTTGGTGATTAAAGGAAAGAAATAGCTACCACATGTTTTCCTTTCACTAATGGATATAGAAAAGCATACTGCTTACCTTCATTTATGTACGAAACTGAGGTAAATAAAGACCAGAAAATAGAATCTTTGGCCATGGGGGTACGGAAGGAAGGAGGAAACTCAGAAAGAAATCCAGCCAAAAGAAACTTGATTCTAGTATTGTCCTAAAGGGAGGCTCAACCTTAAATTGAAAACACTTGGGTTTTAATAAAAGGATGGTCTTTATGCTTTCATTTTTGCTTGGATAATTGGAAGGGTAAGAAGATACTGTGCTCATTCCATATGTTACTCATTAGGTTGCAACAAAAATTCCAAACACAGTTATTTTTTGAGTCAAGATTTCAAGTGAGTGTAAGTTATGGCCTTGAAGTGTAGAGTCACGAAGCTCACCTGTACCCTCAGGTTCCATAGATGGTGCAGTAATAAATCCCAGAACTCCCCAGGGAAAACCAGTTATCTGTACAGTTTCAACTTGTTCATATATATTTGGCATAGGAATTCTATGATTCCATGACCAGCTGTCCCTGGCAATGTTTCTTATGGTATCCATATAAACTTATAGGAAATCATAGGGTCATAAGGAATATGTTCAAGTTTAGAGCCATTAACCTCACATTATTTGCGGCATAAAATAACCTCTGATAAATTGTGATCAATAGATTACTTAAATGTGGAAAATTACAGCAGTAAAACCACAGATAGAGTAGTAATTGAAGAGTTGAAACTAAGCTCAAGTTTACATTATGAATTAATGTTCTACAAGGTATTATTATTATTATTATTATCACTATAAGTGTGGTTTAAGGAATTTTCTTTTGGCAGGCAAAGTTCTTTACTTGTTGGATATCATAGGAGGTAGATTTACATGATAAATAATAAAAAATACCAAAAAACCCAAAAAACCCAAAAAACCAAACCTGTTGTTGACTCATAGCGATCCTATGTAGGAACACATAATTCACAAAGTAGACAATTTGATAAAAATCAGGTTATTTTTCTTTGGTAAATAACGTATTGTGCTTTCGAGTCACTTATTTCTTCAAGTTCTGGCCAGAATCAAGGTGATGATGTGTACATGTTTGTGATTTCCATAAAATGTCTCATTCAGGGCTCCAAGGAGACTCTCTGAAGCCTGTTTCTTTTTCTCTGTTGAGTAGTCCTTACTTCCTACAGGTCTTTGCTACATGAATTCATTGCTTTTTGAAACATGATTTTGGTATTTAAAACCACCTATTTACTCAACCTTCTTACCCAGATCCCACCGTAAGTTGACAAAACTCCAATTGTGAAACTCCGTCTTCTCTCAGAAAATTATTCTGGCCCCACAGATGGAATCTTTTCCCCAATATTTGGTTCACATATAAATTGAAATAATTCCTCTAATAGTGTGTAAACACCTATTGATTAGTCAATTGCATATATAACAAATTGTATTTTGAATGCATTGAACACATGTAAAGAATGAGTCACATTTTTACAATGTAATTTACATTTCTGTATTTTAAGATCTTTACAAGTAACAGCTGAATTGAATCTAAGACAGTAGACTTTCACCTGAGTTAGACTGATAACATTTGTTGAGTATCAACTCTGTGCTAGACATAAAACCCATCAACGTTCATAATAATCTCATGAGGCAGAAATTATTATCCCCTTTTTGCATCTGGGGAACTGAGGTTCAGAGAAGTTACATAAATCCTCAAGGGGCAGAGCGCCCTCCAAACAGCTCCAGGGTTGAGGGTTGTCCATCTAGGGTTTTGCAGAATGGTGTGCCCTTGAGTTGTGCAGGGTTCCACCTGCACAAATGTCATGGAAGCCCTGCCAGGACACAGTGTCAAGTCCTCTTTCTATTATGTGGCGTATGGAAGAATATGGAACTGGTTCCCCTTTACAGAAAAGGCAGAAAGTAAACTCTGACTTTGTGTTCATAGGATGAGGGTGCACATGGGAGAAATGATGTGAGTGGTGTCCCCTCCCCACTGTACACCAGGGTCTTTCACTTTAGGTCTTTCAGGTGGTCTGTGACTTCCTGCTGCTCCTTTGAATAAAACCCAAACCCATTGCTGTTGAGTCAATTTTGA
>NW_004443954.1:19637082-19638285 GCF_000243295.1 Trichechus manatus latirostris | reverse complement strand
TAACTTAAAAATAAAATTCATCTTGTGGTTTCTTAGTTTTGGTGATTTGTGTGACACCGATGCACTGTAATTTATACAAGAACTACTTCACTCCATGTTTTTCAGTACTTCTTGCCAACCTAAGTATTCTAAATATAAACTGAAAAAATTCAGTCTGGCACAAAACAGCTGATGAAATATTCTGGGCTTGCATTCCGCTATTTTCCCAATAGACCTTCTATGAGAATCAGGGAATGTAAAGAGATGTTGATTAAAGTGCAAAAACCTATGCAGTCCAGTTGCTGGTCAACTCAATTCAGAGTCTAGCGAGGAGAACTGAGTGGCCTTTCAACTCCGTCAAACAGAGCTTCCTCTCTGACAGGGATACCACAGTGTGTTCATCATTGTCTATTCTTGGGCAACAGCTAGTTTTCCATATTATAACTCTCTCTAAAAATAGGTGCAATTTTGTCATGTCTTCCTCATGGGATTTCTGCAGAGGCTAGATTGGTAAAGCCATGTATTCGGCCCCTACCTATAACTAACTTAAACTGTATTTTCACAATACACTGGAGAATGAGTGATCATTTGGTGAATTTGAGTTCGGTAGACTGTCAACCCCACTTGTTTCTCCCATAATGCTTTCCTCGCTTTTATTTACACAGATAACTGCCTTAGTTTTACGTTTTTTTCTTTTGTGTAAGTATTATGCCTTATGTACGAGATAAGATTCTCACATTTTCTTTGGTTTGTTGTTAGTTGCCGTTGAGATGGCTCCATCTCACGGTGACCCTATACATACAACAGAACAAAATGCTGCCGGGTCACACACCATCTCTGTGATTGTCGGCATGCTTGAGTCCATTGTTGCTTTCCAACCTAGGGGGCTCATCTTCTAGCACTATATTGGATAATATTCTATCATGATCCATAGGGTTTTCATTGGCTGATTTTTAGAAGTAGGTCTCCAGGCCTTTCTTCCTAGTCTATCTTAGTTTGGAAGCTCTGCTGAAACCTGTTCAGCATCATAGCAACATGCAAGCCGCCACAGCACAACAGACAGATGAGTAGTGGGTTTTTTTGTTTACTAAGAGTTAAAAATTTAAGATTAGCTTCAAACTTCAACTAAGGGTTCTTACTCAACGGAATCTGATAGTGTAGCCTGAGGTTATAATGTCACTAGAGACTTTGCTCATCTTGAACTAATCTAACATACAGGTTCTT
>NW_004443954.1:19633185-19634574 GCF_000243295.1 Trichechus manatus latirostris | reverse complement strand
ATGAGGTCTTTAAAGATGTTATCAGTTAACATAAGGTCATATTGGAGTAGCGTCGGCCTTAATCCAATCTGAGTGGTGTCCTCATAAAAGAGAAGAGACACAGAGAGACACAACAGAGGGAAGAAGGCCATGTGAAGATAGAAACAGAGATTGGAATGTCAAGGGTTGCCAGCAGTCACAAGAAGCTAGGAGAAAGGCATGGAACAGTTTCTCCCTCAGAGTCCTCAGAAAGAATCCACATGGCCAACATCCTGACTTTTGACTACTAGGCCCTGGAACTGTGAGACAATACATTTCTGTTCTTATAAGCCACTCAGTTTGTGGTACTTTGTTATAGCAGCTTAGGAAACTAATACAACCCTATAACTTGATACTGTACATCTCTCCCTGTTTTTTTCTCCTTTTCCTTTGGATACAAAAAGGAAAAAACAAAACAAAACAGAAAGAAGGCTGGTTTAAAATTCAGAGACACCAGTAATCACCAGAGTGTCAATACCATTAGTTGAAAGGGAAAGGAAAACTTTTGGAGATTAATTGATGCCAAAAAGATGTACTGTTCAGTTTATTTGAGTTCATTAGTTCATTTTGCACCTCTTATGCAGTCCATCTCAGTTTTAGCTCTGTTTAAAACTGAACGAATTTGGTGTGAACTGCTACCACTAAGCTTGCATAGTCTGAACGCTTGATGACTTTAGAGAGTAGAGTATCTGTAGTTATTTAGAAGGATTGCCTGGCATTATTGCAAGGGGACATATTTTCTGTAATTTGAGTGTCAGAGCTTGTCACTGTGGATGCTGGAAGTGGAAGTGGAATGCTCTAGAAACATCCTGCATGGTTGGCTATATGACTACGTGACTGTTTTAGACCCAGAGGGATGGAAATATTTCTCCTTGCTTCTGCTAAATATTCTGGGTCCTTGTGTTTGTGCCATCCCCCATAGGCCCAACTCCAAGCAACATACTTGCTCATAGTGTATTTTGTACAGATATTCCTCTACTATGACTATCCTTATACTTAGAGTACTCTCTGAACTGAATTGTCTCCATTTCCTACTCCAGTTCCACTTTGCCTCCCTGCTTTGTGCCCTAAGAGGTATCAATGGACTCCTTGGCCTTGACTTCTGGTTGGGTTTTGCCATCAGGAGGTCAGAAGGCAGAAGGGAGGCTGGGATGCTCATTACCTGGATACCTCCCCAGCAGGATGCTGGGGCTTCTGTCAGGAGCCAGACAGTTACAACCATCTCCAGTAGCTGCTGTCCCCTTTGTTTTCAGACCTAGGAGTGGCCACAGCTTTCCACTATTGCTGTTTCCAGGTGCTTCATCAGCTCTTGTGGGCTGTGCTTAACACCACATGGGTAGATGAGTAGCACCTTCCTTAAACTCTCTTTAT
>NW_004443954.1:19623652-19631688 GCF_000243295.1 Trichechus manatus latirostris | reverse complement strand
TCTCCTGATAGCCACTAATAGACTTTGTTTCTATAAATTTGTGTATTTTGGATATTTCATTTAAGTGGGATCATGCAATATTTATCCTTTTGTTGCTGACTTACTTCACTCAGCATGATGTTCTCAAGGTTCGTCCATGTTGTAGCATGTATCAGGACTTCATTTCTCTTTATGGCAAAGTAATACTCCATTGTATATATGTACTACATTTTGCTTATCCACTCATCTGTTGATGGACATTTATTTCCACCTTTTGGCTATTGTGAATGGTACACCAACACTGGTGTACAAGTATCTGTGTGTGTTCCTGTTTTCCAGTTATTTTGGGTATATGCCTAGGAGTGGAATTGCTAAATTATATAGTAATTCTACATTTGTAATATGATTTTTATCCAGTAAAAGTTATTTAACCTATTTACTTAAGATACCCAGTCACTTCCTTATTATAAAATTTGGTGTTATCTTTTCTGTTCTCTTTAACTTTGTTGTAATGGATGCTGCTTCACTGATCAAATTCTCCTTCCTTAAACCCTCTTCTCCCTCGGCTTCTGGCATGGAACGTTTTTCTGTTTGTCCGCCGCCTCTGTGAGCACACCTGTCCTCTGTTAGCTTCTCTTTCGGCTTCCATCTACTAACTCTTTATTTCTCTAAAGTTTTAGACTCCCATTCATTTCTGGCTTCATTCTTTGCCTGAATGATTAGATATCATCTTACCGTTCAAAGATATACATATATATATAAATTTTATTGTTGTTGTTAAGAATACACACAGCAAAACATATACGAATTTGGCAGTTTCTACGTGTGCCATTTAATGACATCAGTTATATACTTTGAGTTGTGTAACCATTCTCACTCTCCTTTTCTGAGTTGTTCCCCTCCTATTAACATAAATTCACTGCCCTCTAAGGTTTCTGTCTAATCTTTTGAGTTGCTGTTGTCACTTTGATCCCATACAGACAGTTCTGAAAAGAGTATAATGCTCAAGACAGATTTTTTTTTTTATCAGTTAGGCTAAACTATTGTTTGTTTATGAGAGGACTTCAGGGAACATTTTTTGTTTGAGGTTTAAAGATTATCTTGGGACAAAGTTTCAAGGGTTCATCCAACCTTCATGGCTCCAGGAAGTCTGCAGTCCATGAGCATTTGAAATTCTGTTCTGCATTTTCCCCGTTTTGATCAGGATTAATGCCTCAAATTTTGGTCCAGTCTTCAATTTGCTGTCTTTGAACTACTTATAAGCAATTTCTCAACATTTCAGACATGATACCTGAAACCATAGTGCTCATCCTTCACAGATAATTCTCTTTTACAACTTCTCCATCTGTCAGCAACACCACATTTTTTCTAGTCACCTAGACACAAAACTTCTGAACGGTCTTTTATTGAGTCTTTGTCTTTACGCTATTATTAAGCCTGCTGGACATTTCCTTTGAAATTTCTTTTGGCTCCATTCTTTCTGCTGTCATCCAGATGTTAACACTGCACTTAAATTACTATAAACACTTTTTTGCTTACTTCCCCGAGTGCAGTTGTGTGTGTGTGTGTGTTGTTTGGGTGTGTGTGTGTGTGAGAGAGAGAGTTGTCTAGCTAATCTGTTCTGTATAATAATAGCTTAACACATACCAAGCACGTACTCTCCGTTAGGAACTGTTCCATGCATTTTCAACTAGCAATAATCATGCCTTGGTTAAACCTCACTGCCTACAATACTGTCACTGCGCAAAGCTTGTTCTATGCATTTTACGTGTATTAACTCATTTAATTCTCAACCAAAGGAGGATATTTCTATTTTTTACAGATGAAGAAACTGAGGCACTGAGAAGTTAAGAAACTTGCCCAAACTCACAAAGCTAGCAAATGAAAAAGCTGGGATTCAAACCAGTCAGTCTTGCTCCATAGTCTGCCTCTTTGCTCTATTGCCTCTTCTGCTGCTTCTTGGTTAATCTACCGTGCTATACAGCTGGAAGACTATCATTCTGCCTGTGACATCAACAATAAATTCATCAATTCCATTTTCCTCGCACTCTGTAATCCAGCCACACCCAATACACTCAACTCTATTTTATCACTGCTGTATGCATATATATATACACATATATATATATATAGTCTAGTCTGTCACTTATTTTCTCAGTTCTTAAAATTCTACATCTTTACCAAGCTAAAATGTACTTGCTTTCTCCTGGAAGGATATTTTCATGTTTTTGTATCTTGACAAGTAATCTCCACTCTGGCTTGGCCCCAGAAGTCATATATCTATGGGCTACCACTGAAGAACCTGTCCCCTTCCCTGACTTATCTTCTAAGCATAGGGCATTCAACATGAGATAAATAACATGCCCAAAGATATGGACGTGAGCTCCACTTTGATTAATTAGTCCTCTTGTTGTTGAGTTGGCTTTGACTCATGGCAACTCCATGTACAACAGAATGAAATGTTGCCCAGTCCTGCATCATGTTCATGATGGCTGGTATTCTCCAGTCCATTGTTGTGGCCAATGTGTATTTTGAGTACTTTCCAACCCCGGGGATTTCTCTTCTAGTACTATAGTGGACAATATTCTATTGTGATCTATAGGCTTTTCATTGGCTAATTTTTCAAAGTAGATTGTCAGGCCTTTATTCCTAGTCTGTCTTAGTCTGAAAGCTCTGCTGAAGCCTGTCCACCATGGGTGATCCTGTTGGTATTTGAAATACCAATGGCTTGGCTTCCAGCATCATAGGAACATGTAAGTCACCACAGTACAAGAAACTGACAGACAGGTGGTGGATTTAGTCTTAAAACAAAACAAAAAATAATCACCGTCTAGTTGACTTCAACTCATGGTGACCTCATGTGTGTGAGAGTACAGCTTTGTTTCACTGGATTTTCAATGGTTGATCTTTCAGAAGTAGATGGCCAGACCTTTCTTCTGAGACATCTCTGGGAGGACTCGAACCTCCAAGTTGTCTGTTAGCATCCAAACGTGTAAAGTGTTTACACCACCCAAACCCTTTAATCTGAAGAGCAAATATTATTAAGAATCAGTCATTCATTGGTAATAATAATTAAACAGAAGATTTGAGCAAAAGTGTATGTGTGGTCAGAGGCCTCCCTTTTGAAACTGAGGTACACTTTATTTAAATAATTTACTAAGTTTTCACAGGTTACAGGTAGGAGAACAGAATAGTAACCTGTTTTTCCTGACTCTCAAACTACTGTACCCGTGTATATTTTTAGGGAGGCCTTGGAAGTGCAGTGAAAGACATTCTGGGTGATTCCTTCTGGCTCCTCTCATTCTAATTTAATCTGTTTCGCCATTGGACTTCTGTGCAAGCTTTCATTTGAATAAAGAGATCCTCAGCTAAAACCATTTTAAAACCCAGTGGGCTTTCTAAGGATTGGCAAACTACTGTTTGTGGGCCAAAGCAGGCCCACCACCTGGTTTTGGTTGCTAGCTAAGGATGGTTGGTACGTTTTTCGATGGTTGAAAAAAATCAAAAGCAGAATACTGATTCTCTTTGAACGTTATATGAAATTCAAATTTCTATGTCTATAAATAAAGCTTTATGGAACATGCTACACTCATTTGTTTATGTATTGTCTATGGTGGCTTTTAATGGTAGAGTTGAGTAATTGGGACAGCAACTGTATGGCCCAAAAAGCTTAAAATATTTCCATTTGACCCTTTTCAGAAGAAGTTTGCCACTCCTGTGTTATACCAAGTTGCAGAAACTTGTCTTACTGATTGCTTCATTCTCTGAACTTGTATACTATTTATAACTTATATCACACAATTTAGCTATCCTGTGTATGTTTGTGACTCTTTTAGAGGTTTTTTTGTTTGTTTGTTTCATGTATTTTACTTCTGTCTTTTCTACAAGACTACAAAGCCCCATGAGGGTAGGAAAGGATTTCATACATCTTTCCCATTTGCAGAAATAGTTATTAATATGTATTGATGGAAAGGACAGGTATATGTTTGAGTGCATACAAATACTCATTGAGATTAGTTATGTCAACTGTGTTATATTAGTTTTCTGCAGAGTCATGGGTAGCAAGAGATACTCTTTTAGGGTGCTCCTTTTTTTAGCCAGATTATAATTATAATAAAGACGTAAGTACAAATACATAGTGCAATCGTTTTATTGTTGGATTCAGCAATATTAGTTTGACATTTATACCCGACTCTGTATGTTACTATTACTGGCTCTAACCTGGTTGACTGTACGTTTCTCTTTCTCTTGTCTCATCTTTAGAATGCAAGGGCTTTAAATCTCTTTCTCTTTGGACAAATCACATAACGCGTTACAACACTTGAAACTTTGACAAAAAAAGAAGACTGTAAAGTCTAAAAGCATTGTCAATACTTTCTAATATTATTAGAACATTCTTCTCTAACTGTGATAGTTAAGATTGTGTGTCAGCTTGGTTGGGCCATGATTCTCAGTGTTTATATGTGATCATCCCCAGGATGAGATCTGCTGTGAGTAGCAAGTTGGTTGAAAGAGAGTTTCCTTGGGCGTGTGGCCAGCATCCGAACATAAGTGGACCTTCTGGCTTTTGCAAGCTCTGGATCTTGCAGCTGGCTCCTGTTCTTCTGACCTCTGGTTTTTGGGACTTGAGCTAGCAGCTTATCTGCTGATCCTGGGATTCGTCGATCTTCACAGCCTGTGAGCAAGAGCGCTGCTCTCTGACCTGCCAATCTTAGGCTAGTCAGCCCCTGTGGCTACATAATCAGGAGAAGCCTCTATCCTGACCCATGGATTTGGGATGTTCCAGCCTCTACAATCACGGGAGCTGTTTCCTTGATATAACTCTCTCTCTATATGTATATATTTAATGTTTACTGGTTTTGCTTCTCTATAGAACCCAGCCTAAGAAACTAACCTAGGGTGGAAATTGGAGGTAGGGAACATTGGAAGAAAAATACCCAAGCAGACATCCTGTCATTGCCAACAGTTTGTCTCTGTTGACAAGGTCTTTTTCTCATGGAACAATGATTTGAGACTATTCATAATCACTCACTGAATGCATTTAGGATCAGCAAATGCATTTTTCAAAAGGCCTCCTATGTGGTATGATAAAATGTCTAAAACTAGAAAGACCCAACCTAACATCATAATTAATACTTCTAGAGTTGGAAAGTTAAGAAGCCTATGTGGCACATGTGATCTGCTATTGACTGCTAACATAAAGGTTAGTGGTTTGAACCTACCCGATGGCTCTGTAGAAGAAAGGCCTGGCAAACTGCTTCCATAAAGATTATGGCCAAGAAAACCTCTATAGAACAGTCCTGCTCTAGTACACAGGGGGTCACCATGAGCCGGGGGTTGACTTGATAACAGCTAACAACAATGGCAGAGTTGGAAAAACCACAAAAACATCCCCATTAAAGAGAATCAGTTGGACATACTAGGTGTTACAGACATTCAATGTTCAAACCACCCTCATGAGCTTATTGGTGGTGATGGAACAGTTCTATATTCCAGTTAGGTGGTAGTCACAGGAATGTAATCTGTCTTCTGTAGGGAGCAAACTTCGTATCTGACTTTGTCAAGTAAAATTTGGAAATTATATAATACTGTAAAGAATAACTACTTAAGAGTTTAAGGTGGGGAAAAATAAAGTTATTTTTTAAACTAAAAAGTGAAAAAATTGGCCTAACCTAAAGAACATATGGAAGAACACATTTCTGAACTGCGTAATGCTTAAAAAAAAAAATCTTTTTCCAATTTCATCTTTTTCTTTCAACCACTGTTATGCCAATTCCAGTTCCAAATATGTAAATTTCTCCACTGAGGTATCTGAAAGTGAGGTTGTTCAACCAACATCATACCAAAGATTTCTGATTGTTGCCAACTTTTGATTTCCCCTAGTTCTGGATCTCTCTTTCAAGCCATTCCCAGCTGCTAATTGCTTGAGGTGGTGCCAGTGAAGGTGGACATGGAAGTAGATGTGTGTGCATATGTGAATTCTTATATATATATGTAAGTGTGTGTATGCGCATGTGTGTGTGTGTGTGTGTGTGTGTGTGTGTAGAGAGTGTGCTGTTTTGAAGAGAACATGAAAACAATTAAAAAATTTTGAGAGCATCAAAATAGTATGTGATAGTTTCCTTAGAGGATACTTGTTATGGATTGAATTGTGTCCCCGCAAAAGATATGCTGAGGTCCTAACTCCTATACTTATAAACATGGCTTTGTTTGAAAATAGAGTTGTTAACATGAGGTCATACTGGAGTAGTGTGGGTCCTAATCAAATCTGAGTAAGGGCCTTATAAATGTGGAGAAGAGACACAGACATAGAGGGAAAATGGCCATGTGACAACAGAGATATGCTGTAGCTCAATCCGAGAGACACCTGGGACTATCAGAAGCTGAGAAAGACAAGAAGAATTTTCTCTGAGAGACTTCAGGGAGAGGATGGCCCTGCTAACTTCCCAGATTCAGATTATTAGCCTCCAGAACTGTGAGACAATTCTGTTCTTATAAGCCACTTTGTTATGGCAGCCCTAGGAAATTAATACTACAGTGAATCCAGTTTAAGGAGGGTGTGTGCTAAAATGGAAAAAGCAGAGTCTTTGGAGACAGGAAGCCAGGCTTGCCATGCACCAGCTGTGTGACCTTGGGGAAATTAGTTACCGTCTCTGGTTGTCTAATATTTACAAGGATAACTTTCTACCACAAGCATGTGATTTTTTTTTTTTTAGTTCTTTTTGTTTTGAAACAAGTTTAGACTCAAAAGAACTTGCAAAAATAGTACAAAAATATTGAAAATTGTCCAATAATACTGCAAAAATAGTTATAAAAAGAGTGCAGTTCTTTGGTGAACAGTTCCACAGAATTTTATCACATGTATAGATTTGTATAACCACCATTTAATTGGAATGCAGAACTGTCTCATCACCACAAAAAAATTCTTGAGGATGGTTTGAATGTTAAATAACTGTAACACCTAGTATACTCAACTGACTTTCTTTAAGGGGGATGCTTTTATGGTTTTTTTCTAAGACTTTCAATTATGACAGTTAGGTGGAGTCTTTCTAGTTATAAGACATTTTATCATAACGCCTAGAAGGTCTTTTAAAACATCAGGTCTTTTTGGAAATGACAAGAGGATTTGTTAAAAATTACTGAATCTGCTCTCTGTAATGAAGATAGTATTCAATATACTGGACTAGAACAAATGCTAAAGGTTAAAGCTGGGTTCTGACTTTACTAAGATATTAGTGCTAACCCTGAGTCTCTTTGCGGGTCCAGCCTACATCCTCCTCTATGTGTCCTCTGTGTTATGAGTGGTCAGATCTGGAGGGCAGGCACTCTTCTTCACTTCGGGGCTAGTACTTTCTATGATAGATAGTTCTTAGCCTTGTCAATCCAAGCTAGGCTGCATGCCTCTCATGCTTTTATTTGTTCTTTCACAGATATTTTGTTGTTGTTGTCAGCTTTCATGGAGTGGCCTCTGGCTCATGGTCACCCCACGTACAACAGAACAAAATGCTGCCTGGTTCTGTGCCATCTTCACAATTAGTATTATGCTTGAGTCCATTGTTGGGGCTGCTGTGTATTTTGAGTGCCTTCCAACCTAGGGGCTCATCTTTCAGTAACATATCAGACAATATTCTGTTGTGATTCATAGGGTTTTCATTGGCTACTTTTTGGAAGTAGATCACCAGGCTTTTCTTCCTAGTCTGTCTTAGTCTGGAAGCTCTGCTGAAACCTGTCCACCATGAATGATCTTGCTGGTATTTGAAATACCAGTGGCATAACTTCCAGCATCATAGCAACATGCAAGCCACCACCATATGACAAACTGACAGACACAGATATTTACTGAGTGCCTGATAGGTAATGAGCACTGAGCCAGGTGCCTGTGATACAGATACAGAGGTGTAGCCCTTCCCTCCTGGAGGCTGAAACCTAGTAGGAGTGAGAGACAGGCAGATGAGCAATTAAAATACAAAAAGGTAAATGTTAGGAATGCACAAAGTGATCTGGAGACCACAGGACGGATATCTAACCTGAACCTGTGCAGGGTTCTACTCTGTCCC
>NW_004443954.1:19621968-19623233 GCF_000243295.1 Trichechus manatus latirostris | reverse complement strand
TAGGAAGAAAGGCTTGGCAATCTGCTTCCAAAAACCAGTGAAAACCTTATGGATCACAAGGGTCCGATCCTCCGCCAATCAGGAGTATGGCACGGAGTTTGTGCCGGGATCTCCATGAGTTGGGGACGACTTGACAGCAGCTAACAACAACAATATAGTCTGAACTGCCTCTGCAGGTTGTTTCTTGAGTCCCTTGTACTATGCACTGAAATGAACTAGAGCCTTTATTTGGTAGAATCATGACCCCCTCTTGCACAACACCATTCACCCCATGCAGTGGGTAGAGGGTAAAACAAGGCTGTGCTCTTTAATTTCACCATCACTTACCTGCGTGGCTCCCCTAGCACTCAGTAGAGGCTCCCATTCTAGAATGCTTCCGTTCTGCCTATGACTATGCAACTTTCACCCTTGCTTTCCCTCTTCTTTGGTTTGAGTTCTTTTAACTTAAGGAAATCTCCAAAGTTGACATTATGTTTATAATAACTGTATTTATTTCTGCTTTTTTTTTTTTAAAAAAATGTAATTTTATATTTGTTTCTGCTTCTTTAAAACATAAATTCAACTTCAAACTCAGAAAGACAAAATACCACGAGCCAGTTTACTTTTTCATTTAATGAAGAAAAAGTACAAGAAGTGAGACAGATTCAAAACATGCAAGTGGGATTTTCAGGCTAGAACACAGGAAAAAGTAGAATGCTTCAAAAGAAAATAGGTATTTCTGGAGGAGCAAGAAAACTGACAGCTTCAAAGAGTTCTCAGGACACAGACTTTATAAAGTCTAAAGGATATGGACTCTGACACCAGTCAACTACAATAAATGGCTGATTTTATTATAGCCTTTGAAAAGAAACCTACCCTCCATGTGATTGCACAGCAGCTGTAAAGATTTAACTTGGCCCCTCTCTGGTACAGGAGATTTTTCTTGTTTCTGATACGTCTGGTTATGGCTATAGCTTTGACTTGCTTTATGGCCCTCTTCCAAAGAATACTCTTAGCTCTGTCCTGAAGTTCCGATTTTGTAGTATTTTTGAAGCAACTTCCTCAGTTCAAGATTACTAGTGGGGTTGAATGCCTATGTGGCACTTAAAACAAAGACTTCAAAAGAGCATACTTACATACTTCTAGTGACCATTTTGTTAGCATTTATTCAGTATAACAACTCTCTCTTTGAATGCCTACCAGCGAGAAGCATACATCTGGCATCTTATCCAAAAGTCCATCAAAGGGCCGTATCTTGGCAGTCCTCTGAATTTATCAATGCAAAT
>NW_004443954.1:19619652-19620608 GCF_000243295.1 Trichechus manatus latirostris | reverse complement strand
GAATAGGTTGTTCGTACTAGTTCCCATTCTTGTTACAATTGTTGCTGTGAGAAGGGATTCATGTTGTGCCATTTTCTGTTTCTTTGCCATTTTTGTTCCAAGAACAAGATGTGAGAATCTCAATGGCTAGTGTTATCTATGAGAGACAGTAAACTATTCTGTTTTAACCTTTTATATAGTCCCGTTTTGATTTACTAGCTATTCTACCTCTTTCTTCTAAGTTACCAATGCTGTTAAAAGAAAAGAGAAATGGCTGTCCAATCAAATGGAAGAACATTAAAAAGGTCAGGGCAGTAGACTCTGCTGCTGGCTGTCACAGCATAGATGGAACATTTTTTTAAAGGAAAAACTTATTCTTGTGACAAAGATTGCAATAAGAATAGAAAATGTCAGATCAAGAACCTATTCATGTGACAATGACTGTGATGGGAATGAAAATAGTGAACACTTTACTCTTTTTTTTTATAATCATAGGGAAGTAACTTCATGTGGTGCTGCTTGGAAGCTGAACTTGAAAATTCTGAAACTGGGGGGATAATCAAAAGGAATAGTGAGGCATAATGTAAGAAGAATCAACATTTAAGTGACCACCCAAGGTATCGACATGTTTCAATTACAGAATGTGGGTGGCTTTCACAAAAGGTCTGGTAAAATTGGTCTGCAGATTAACCACATGTAGTTAAACAGGAATCATATCTCAATACTTGCATTGCTTTTGAAATATCCAACTGCAAACCTTTCTTCATTATGTAAATAATAAAACTTATTTGTAAGTCCATGTAAACGGTAAGTAGGTCATTTAGAAAAACACAACATTTAGAGAGACTAGGTAATTTTGGAGCCCTGGTGGCACAGTGGTTAAGAGCTACAGCTGCTAACCAAAAGGTCAGCAGTTTGAATTCACCAGCTGTTCCTTGGAAACCCTATGGGGCAGTTCTACTCTGTCCTATAGGATC
>NW_004443954.1:19616747-19618070 GCF_000243295.1 Trichechus manatus latirostris | reverse complement strand
TAGACAAGTGAGCACCTCCAGTACTGCATCCATTTGTTGAAACATCTCAATTGGTATTCCATAAATTCCTGGAGCCTTGTTTTTGCCAATGGTTTCAGTGCAGCTTGGGCTTCTTCCTTGAATACCATCAGTTCTTGATCATATGCTACCTTCTGAAATGGTTGAATGTCAACCAATTTTTTTTTGGTACAATGACTCTGTGTATTTCTTCCATATTCTTTTGATGCTGCCTGCATTGTTCAGTATTTTGCCCATAGAATTCTTCAATGTTGAGATATTCTACTGTCTTAGGCTGGGTTCTCTGGAGAAGCAAAATCAGTGGAAAGCATGTAAGTATATATATAGAGATATTGATACCAAAGAAACAGCTCATGTGATTGTAGAGGCTGGAATGTCCCAAGTCTGTGGATTAGGATAGAGGTTTCTCCCAATTCATGTAGCCACAGGGGCTGGCAAACCCAAGATTGGCAGGTCAGAAAGCAGGGCTCTTGCTCACAGGCTGTGAAGATCGACAAATTCTAAGATCAGCAGATAAGCTGATAGCTCAAGTCCTAAGAACTGGAGGTCAGATGAACAGGAGGCAGCTGCAGGATCCAGAGAGAGCAAAAAGCCAGAACATCTGCTTATATTTTGATGCAGGCCACACCCCCAAGGATACTCCTTTCAACTGATTGGCTACTCACAGCAGATTCAATCATGGGAATGATCACATATAAACACCGAGAATCACAGCCCAGCCAGGCTGACGTACAATCTTAACCATCACAGCTACCAAGTAATAAAAGTAAATCATATCACTTAGCTCTCTAACTTGATAATTCATATGATTAAATATCTAGTGTGTACCTAATATTTGCAAACAGAGCTATTGGCCCTGAGCCCTACAATCCACCCCCATTAAGTGACTCTATGCCCAAGAACTGTAAAGGTTGTGTGAATTTTGAAAAGAAACAAAAAAGAAGGACACGTATATTTATACTTTTGTTTACGGTTTATTAGCCTTGTACATACTGGGGAGGAGTAATCAATAGCAAACTGTGACAGTCAGACTTCAGAAGACAAGAATTTGATTGATTAAATTTTTTTTTATGATTCCAAATGCATATTTTGAGTGGAGAGAAGCAGATTTATCATCCACAACTTGAAACAACTTAATTTTCACATCCCAGGGAATTTGAGATTTGTTTTCCATTTGCAGATAGATCCTCAAAGCTCAAGGTTGGGTCTTAGCTTTAAGCATAAATGTTAGTTCCAAAATGGTTGCCTATATGCTATATTAATATTTACATTGAATGATGTTATATAGAAAAATCAGCAAACCTT
>NW_004443954.1:19613519-19615816 GCF_000243295.1 Trichechus manatus latirostris | reverse complement strand
ATTATGAACCTTTATCTAGGATTCAGTGCCAATACTTTCTAAAATAGAATTTTATTTTCTGCTTCTTTGTTTGTGTTCTGTTTCTGCCTGGACTGAGCTCCTTACCTGAAACATCTAAAGCACTAATCAGCACTAATAGCTCTCCTGGTCTCTACATCAACTACCAACCCAGAGTTGTTCAAAAACAGGAAAATCTAATGCGTGTTTTCATTTATCATTTTAATTCTTTCTACTCGATGAAGGAGAAACATTTTTCTCTCTTAGCCTTTATAACTGTTGAAAAGAGCGTTTATATTCTTAATTTATGTTCTGAAAGCATGTCAGTTTTTGTCTTTGTCATTTAGAAACCATTATTCACAAACATAGTTGAATGCATTAGTTGCCTCAATAGAGATTACTGTTGGGTAGTCCTTGGTTTTATGTAAAAGCAGAAATGCACATAACATCTTGAGAGAAAGCAAAATGTCTTTAAAACTACACGAGAGGTATTTTGATATGATCTGGAATTCTTTGGGTAATTAGAAGCCCAATTACATTCAATGCCCTAAAAGCTAGTGCAGATGATTAGAGACCATCTATTTCTTTAGCAGAGTGCCGTTTGTTTTAATCTACTGCCTAATTTAATGTAAATATTCACACTGACCCTTATTTTTCCAGTCTTATGGATTGTCCTTGAAATATAATGTCAAAGAATCTCTTTTATCGGATAGCTTTTTATTACAGTAATTCTTGCTTTTAAAGTGTTCCAATTTTATTATAAAATGTAAAATCACTTTCTGTAGATTTAACCTTACATTAGTGAACCTTGATCAAAAGTTAAAAGAACGGAAGAGTAAGACCACATCAGGTGTAATGATGGGGGGGAAAAAAGTGATTGATAGAAGTGTAGGATGATCTTCCTTTCATGACCATGTTGTTGTTGTTGTTAGGTGCTGTCCAGTTAGTTCTGACTCATACTGACACCATGTACAGCAGAATGCTGGGTCCTGCGCCATCCTCACAATAGTTATGCTTAAGCCCATTTTTGCAGCCACTGTGTCAACCCATCTTGTTGAGGGTCTCCCTCTTTTTCACAGACCGTCTACTTTACCAAGTATGATGTCCTTCCCCAGGGACTGGTCCCTCCTGATAACATGTCCAAAGTATGTAAGACGTAGTCTAGCCATCCTGGCTTCTAAGGAGCGTTCTGGCTGTACTTTTTCCAAGACGGATTTATTCATTTTTTCTGGCCGTCCATGGTATATTCAATATTCTTTGCCAATATCATAATTCAAAGGCATCAATTCTTCTCTGGTCTTTCTTATTCATTGTCTATCTTTCACATGCATATGAGGTGATTGAAAAGACCATGGCTTGGGTCAGGTGCACCTTAGTCCTTAAAATGACATCTTTGCTTTTTAACACTTTAAAGAGGCCTTTTGCAGCACATTTTCACAGTGCAATACGTTAATTGATTTCTTGACTGCTGCTTCCAAGGGCATTGATTGTGGATCCAAGTAAAATGAAATCCATTGCAACTTCAATCTTTTCTCCATTTATCATGATGTTGCTTATTGGTCCAATTTTGATAATTTTTGCCTTCTTTTTGTTGAGGTGTAAACCATACTGAAGACTGTAGTCTTTGATCTTCATCAGTAAGTGCTTCAAGTCCTCTTCACTTTCAACAAGCCAGGTTGTGTCATCAGCATAAGGCAGGTTGTTAATGAGTTTTCCTCCAATCCTGATGCTGTTTCTTCTTCATATAGTCCAGTTTCTCAGATTATTTGCTCTGCATACAGATTGAGTAAGTATAGTGAAAGGTTACAACCCTGACACACACCTTTCCTGGCTTTAATCCACTGAGCATCCCCTTGTTCTGTTCAAACAACCACCTCTTGATCTATGTACGGGTTCCTCATGAATACAATTAAGTGTGCTGGAATTCCCGTTCTTCACAATGTTATCCATAATTTGTTGCAATTCCCACGTCAAATGCCTTTGCATAGTCAGTAAAACACAGGTAAACGTCTTTCTGGTATTCTTGGCTTTCAGCCAAGATCCATCTGACATCAACAATGATATCCCTTGTTTCATGTCCTCTTCTGAATCCGGCTTGAATTTCTGGCAGTTTCATGTTGATGTACTGCTGCAACGGGTTTTGAATGATCTTCAGCAAAATTTTACTTGTGTGTAATATTAATGATATTGTTCCATAATTTCCACATTCTGTTGGATCACCTTTCTTTGGAATGGGTACAAATATGGATCTCTTCCAGTCGGTTGGCCAGGTAGCTGTCTTCCAAATTTCTTGGAACAGA
>NW_004443954.1:19611067-19613156 GCF_000243295.1 Trichechus manatus latirostris | reverse complement strand
CATTATAATACTTTACTTTGTCTTTTTGAGCCACCCTTTGAAATCTTCTATTCAGCTCTTTTACTTCATCATTTCTTCCTTTTGATTTAGCTACTGTACATTCAAAAGCAAGTTTCAGATTCTCTTCTGACATCCATGTTGGTCTTTTCTTTCTTTCCTGCTTTTTAATGACCTCTTGCTTTCTTCATGTATCATGTCCTTGATGTTATTCCGCAACTTGTCTGGTCTTTGGTCATTAGTTTTCAATGCATCAGATCTATTTTTGAGATGGTCTCTAAGTTCAGATAGGATATACTCAAGGTCCTACTTTGGCTCTCATGGACCTGTTTTAATTTTTTTCAGTTTCATCTTCAACTTGCATATGGGCAATTCGTCTGTTCCACATTGGGCTCCTGGCCTTGTTCTGACTGATGATATCGAGCTTTTCCATCATCTCTTTCCACAGATGAAGTCAATTTGATTCCTGTGTATTTCACCTGGTAAAGTCCAGTTGTATGGTTGCCATTTATGTTGTTGAAAAAAGGTATTTGCAGTGAAGAAGTCATTGGTCTTGCCATATTCTATCATGTGATCTCCAGCGTTGTTTCTATCACCAAGGCCATTATTTTCCAACTACCAATCCTTCTTTTTTCCAACTTTCTCATTCCAATCACCAGTAATTATCAATGCAGCCTGATTGCATGTTTGATCAATTTCAGACTGCAGAAGTTGGTAAAAATCTTCAATTTCTTCATCTCTGGCCTTAGTGGATGGTGCATAAATTTGAACAATAGTCGTATTAACTGGTCTTCCTTGTAGGCATATGGATTTTATCCTATCACTGACAGTGTTGTACTTCAGGATAGATCTTGAAATGTTCTTTTTGATGATGAATGTGACACCATTCCTCTTTAATTTGTCATGGTTTTGAGAAATTTGGAAATGGATATAAGTTAATTGGCCTGCATTATATATGGAAGGAGGGAGAATGTTAATTTTAAGCCCTCCAGAACAAAGTGGAAAAGATAGTTTTTCTACCTGCTGTCTGCTGCCTTCAATTCAACAAAAAGAATTGACTTTATCATTCTTTTGGCTGCAAGGTGGCTGGGAGGTAATGCACTCTTAGATTCAGAGAGTCTTTGAATTGCCAGGGAATATAGACATCAGGTAAACGGCCCAAGAGTAGAAATCCATGTCATAAAAGCCATGGCAGTTGGCCACGCAGCCTCTGCTTATATATGGTCAGTGGTATGACATTATTTATTTCTCTAGGAAATCCATTTTATTTTTGAATAATTCTGACTCTTACTATGTCTTTTTTTTTTCTTTTAACACATACAGAAAATCAAATTTATTGATGGGAACACGTCAGGCGGGGCAGTGCTGCCAAAGCCCTCATGAGTGCAGGGCCTGCCACTTGTCCAACCATCCAGGATGAGGCACTTCTCAAACAGCATGTCTTCAAACTCATTAGCATTAAACTTGATGAAGCCCCATTTCTTGGAGATGTGGATCTTTTGGTGGCCAGGGAACTTGAACTTGGCCCTGCCTGCATAGGCTCTCAATCACATGCTTCTAGCATTGAGCTTGGTGCAGATGGACATGAGGACTTGGCTGACGTAGACCCTGGAAACCGCACCATGGAGCTTTCCAAAGGCACCACACATGCCTCTTTGGTGCCTGTCAGCTCAGCACAGGACAACATCTTGTTAATGTTGATGAAATGGAAGGGATGAAACCCCATAAGTGAAAGCCATCTTTGTCACAACTTTTCATCACGTGTTTGTTGACACACATTCTGGCAGCTTCTAGGGCTTCTGAGGAGAGCTACTCGTATTCCTCTGACACCATGTGGCCACAAAGTGGGAACTTGTCCACTTTTGTCTTCCTCTGACCCACATCAAAATGCAGATCTTGGCATCAAGGACACCTTGGCAGAAGTGGGACTTTGGGTACAGCTTGTAAGAACTGGTAACACCAGGCAGGGTGGCCCTTGTCAACACGCTGAAGAGAAAGAGTAGAGTGTTCTTTTTTTATCAAACTTAAATATGCTTCCCTGTAACTTTCAACCCTTGGCCTGATTCTGCTTTTTGAGTGCCATTGAATAATC
>NW_004443954.1:19603004-19606513 GCF_000243295.1 Trichechus manatus latirostris | reverse complement strand
CTTCTCTTTTCTCCGTTTATCATGATGTTGCTTATTGGTCCAGTTGTGAGGATTTTTGTTTTCTTTATGTTGAGGTGTAATCCATACCGAAGGCTGTAGTCTGCGCAAATTACAGTTCTTGTTTATTTGAGGGGTGAATAAATTTTATATTTAAAGTTTTAGCTGAAACTTAAGATTCTGAAGGAAATGAAGAGAATTTGACTCAATATTTGTCACCACATTCACCAACAAATTTGACTAGGATAGCATATTATAGAAGATACAGCAGTGTCTTGTAGTAAGAAAACTTGGGTTGGAATTTTATGACATTTGTGATCTTAGACAATTTTTAACTTCTGTGAGTGAGTTTTATTTCCTCAGAAATAAAGTGGTATACTTTTCAGATTTTTTTTTTTTTATGGATTAGAAATAATACACATCTAAAACACTTAGCATAACTCCTGGCACATACAAGATGCTCAGTAAATGATAATATAGTTGCTTCACATGCTCACTTAATTTATCTAAAAAAACTTTATTTAAGAGAGAGAGAGAGAGAGATAGACAGATCTACCACAGGGAAAGGAATGCCTAGGCCAAAAGCGGAGAGACAGAAAGGAAATTATTCACTGGCTGGAGTTCGTTAAGTGTTTATTCTTAGACATTAAAGTGGAATTTGAGAGATCTTTTAGGAGTAATTTTGACTTAATTTTCTCCTTATACATTGACGAAAAAAACTAAAAGTGGAATGTTCTCCACTGTATTGGTAATAGTAGTAATGTATACCAAACCAAAACCAAATCAATTGCCATTGAGTCACTTCTGACTCATAGTGACCCTATAGGACAGAGTAGAACTGTCCCATAGGATTTCCAACGAGCAGCTGGTGGATTTGAACTGCTGATCTTTTTGGTTAGGAGCCAAGGGCTTAACCACTGTACCACCAGGGCTCCATGTAATAGTATAATTATATATATAAAATGACATAGTAAATCATTATATATTCTATGTTAATTCTATACTCTCTGTATTTTAAAGTTATTAGTGAAGATTAAATTAGGTTAGGTCTAAGGTACAAGTGCCTGGCTGATAATTGGTGCTCTGAAATGTGAGTTCTCCTCTTTGTGGTTGTTGGCAGATACCCTCCAAATTTCATCCAAGTGTCACTCACCTTTCAGAACCTTCAAATAGGCCACTGAATTATAATTTAGAAAAATATTTTTTTTTCCACCACAGAATGTTGAGGACTTTCTGCAAAATGAATTATTTGCTTTCACTGAGAATCAAAACTAATTATTTTCTTAATGATTGTGGGCTTAATTTGGTAGACATATGGGTTTTGTAATTTATGTTGAAATATGAGAAAATTTAAATTACATTTCCTATTTTTTTTCAAATTTAAAATTCTTGCTAATCTTTAATTGTTTTTGTATACTTTTGTTATCTAAGTTTGTCTTCAACTTCTAAGATTTTGTAATCTAAATGTGTTATTGGAATATAATTAATCAGACATTTTACAATAAAAATGCATCCACATATATATAACAAACTCATTTAAAATTCAATTCAATGGTAAGCTAACAAGTTAACTACTTAGCTCTCCTAGGGAATTCTAGCATGCCTGGGGCATCTCAGTCCTGGAGGCTGAATTGTCAATCCTGAGTTGTCAACTGTGAAATTTTCCATCCTTAGCTCTTCTAGAGGAGACCAAAGACAACAGACATTATAGCTTTTATTGAGCTTGACAGGCACTTATCTCACGTGGCTTATTGTAAGTGTGCTTTTCCACTCTTATCCAGGCATTCCTTAAAATCAAACAGACAAACAAACAATGCAAGAAGCAACCCAAACTCTTCCTTGATCACATGATATTGAGTTGATAAAACAAACAAACAAACTTGCTGTCCAGTTAATTAGGACTCATGGTGACTCCATGTGTGTCAGAGTAGAACTTTGCTCCTTAGGGTTTTCAGTGGCTGGTTTTTTGGAAGTAGATTGCCAGGCCTTTCTTCTGAGATGCCTCTGGGTGGACCCAAACTTCCAAACTTTCAATTAGCAAGCAAGTGTTTTACACCACCCAGAGAATCCTTAAGTTGATAGTGTCACTCAAATCATCATTTTTATTTCATTGTCCCTATTATCAACATTTAATAAAGGAAAACACCTTCATGAGTTGCATTGCAATATGGTAGCTGTGCAGACTCAGTTCCAGCATTCGTCTACGTGAGGAGGCTATATTCAGACATATCTACCATGGCCACAGCATAGAGATATTAAAATTATCAATGAGTCCACAGAGGTGTTGATATCACAGGAAAAGAACACATCAAGAGGCATTATCTAGGTTCATGGCTGACCTGCAACACATGGAAATGCCTTCTCCATATGCACCTATTGAAATTATTCTCTTCTCTTCTTCTAACGCTCAAAAGACACTTTTTCCAAGAATTCTTTATGAAATCCTTTAGGTAAAACTAATTGTTCCCTTCCCCAAATTCTTCAGTACTTATCAGAGTCAATATGGTATTTATTTAGCTCTGTGTGTCTAGTGGGTCCACCACAGGAACCAGTGTAATCATGGGGAATAGAAGTTCTTTCCAGTCCAAGTCTTTTATTTCCTTCTGTAGTCTTCAATGATTTATCATTGTCTTTCCCTCCTTGAGTTGTCCACCACACACTGTACCTGGTATGTTCTACCTGGGAAAGGGACCAAAAGTTCCCATCTTTTCTTCCTTGCTGTCTCCCAAACAAGCACACGAACACCTTGGTTTTAAGGGCTACCTGCTAATCATTTAAGAGAAGCAGACACAAGCTAATAAGAAGAACGTATTCAGAAGGAGGAGGTAGGTACCCTCTGCTGGGGAATCCTAGCCATAACTCCATGCTGATTTATAGTTTCTGACTAGCTTTTCTTTTTATTTTTATGTCTTTTTCTTTTCGCTCATGTACAGATAAATTCCTGCTGTTCTTCTCTATTTCTAAGTACGTGTTACCTATCAAATTTCTCTTTCCCTTGCCATTGTCTTCTTACATTAGGCCTTTTAAAGGATTTTTCCTATGGAGGAAACTATTAGTGAAAACTTACAGTCATTTGCATATCTACTTGTCTCAAGGGATCAATTATCATGTCTGAAACCTCTATGTTGTCCCCATATCTGTATTCTCTTCCTGATCCAACCCCATTTATTTATTAATTTGTTCATTCATTTGTTTGTTCATCTGTTCACTGAACACATATTTATTAGGAGCATCCAAGATATTTCAAAGATAAATAAGACATGGTCCTTCTTATTGAATAACTTGTCTTGTACTAGGGTAAAATTCTACATTCAAAATACTGTAATACTTTGTTACAAGTTCCAAAAACAAGGTGTGTTTCATGTAATTTGTGCAAAGGCAGTTCAGTAGACAGAAGATAGTCTTTTCAACAAATGCTGCTGAAACAATTGGATACCCATATACACAAACGCAAAAAGAAGTTTTTTGAGCTGTACCTTGCCTCATGTATAAACATGAATTCAAAATACATC
>NW_004443954.1:19554448-19602673 GCF_000243295.1 Trichechus manatus latirostris | reverse complement strand
GTATGCAAAAGAACACATGAAAATAGGCTCAACCTCATAACTGGGAAATGCAAGTCAAAACCATAATGAAACACTGCTTCATACTTGCTGCAATGACTATTATCAAAAAGATAAAACAAGGGTTGACAAGCATGTGGAGAAATCAGAGCTCTCACACACTGTTGGTAGAAATATAAAGTTATACAGCCACTTTGGAAAACAATTTTGTAGTTCTTTAAAAGTTAAATATATAAATACTATATGATCTAAACATTCCACTCCAACGTGTTTACCCAAGAGAATTAAAAGCATACGTCCACACAAAGGCTTGCACTCAAATGTTTTTAGTAGTTTTATTTTAATAGCCCCAAAGTGGAAACAACCCAAATGTTCATCAATAGGTGAATGATAAACAAATTTCTATTTATCCATAGAATGGAATATTCCTCAGCAACAAAAAGGAATAGATGATTTAAAACATGAATGAATCTCAAAATGATTATGAAGAGTGAAAGAAGCCAGACAAAAGGAGTATATACTGTATCATTCCCTTTATATAAAGTTCTAGTAAATGCAACCAATGTATAGTCACAGAAAGCAGAAAGTGGTTGCCGGGGGATGGAGGAAGACTAGAAAGGACGGATTACAAAAAGGCAGGAGGAGTGACAGACATGGTCTTTCTCTTGGTTGTGGTGGTAGTTTCCAGGGTGTAAACACGTCAGAACTTATCGAATTGTACACTTTAACTATGTGCAGTCTATTTTATGCCAATTATACCTCAATAAAACTGTTTTATATTGACAACAGTCATCACGTGAAGAAGAGATTGAAAACACTGGGTTAAGTTTTGAGCAAGGAGGCAGTTTTCCAGATGGATTGGATTGGGAATAGATGGGGGAAGTGAGTTTGGATATCGTAAGAAAAGGGAAGAGTACTGCCTATTATAGGACTGTACATAGATTAGTGAGCACAAGTGAACAATATAAAGAGGCTGGGGAGGTAGGCAGGGGCCAGATCGGGAGGGCCTTGGATGCCAGGCTAACTTGTTTAGACTTTAATTAAGCAGGCAAGAAGACAAGAAATCACTGAAGGGTTTCAAGCAAAGGTATGAAATGACTATCTGCAATTTAGGAATATAATTTTAGCTGTTATGTGAACAGTTTTAAGAGGGGTGTGTGTGTGCGTATGTGTGTGTGAGACAGAGAAAGAGGGAAGGGGAGAGGAGGGAAGGGGAGGGAAGTGAAGGGGAAAGTAGTAGAAGGGTGGGAAGGGGAGGGGAGGGGTGGGAAGGGAAAGGAAAAGAAGGGGAGGGGAGGTGTGGGAAGGGGAGGGAGAGAATAGATACTGGAGGCAGGGAGATCAGTACAAAGACAATTGCAATTGTCTGAGAGATAGTGGGTTAGGCAAATCAGGGACAGGACAGAGTCTGTCTCTAGAGAACAGAGTTGTCCTCCTGGCTTTGGAGGATAAAGAAGACAATAACCAAGATAGATAATAAATGGGAGCAGGTTTGGGACATCCCACAATTTGAGGTGCATTTGAGGCTTCTAGGTAGATATATCCAGTAGACGACTGAGTACAGGAATATAAAAATCAGGGGAGGCCAGTGCAATACAGATGGTGAGATAAATCATGAAAAATGCATATCACACAGGAAAAAATAACAACCCAAGACTGAGGCCACTGTTTGAGTAAGTGATGAAATTACCACAGTCTCAGGATTACAGGATTTAGGGTTTGGGACTTTATAGTGGAAAGGGAGATCATAATTATCCTTTTTATGTCCTCTTCCCAATCCTTCTTCTTCCACTCCTAGAGTGACATTTTGGGTGGTCAGATCTTGGGTTGGGTGAGGGCTGGATGGGTCTTTATGAAATGGATCAAGGAGAGGGACACGGTAAAGACCAGGGATAAAGAGATCCTTAAAGTCTTACACCTGGAGGGGAAGCAGAGAAGGGCCGGTCAGAGATGGCAGGTGTCTCCATGAAGATTGCTGGGCCCTAACAGCAGACACTACGTGAGCACTGTAACTGTTGCACCACCAAGGGACTCCTAACCAGTTGCCCTCCAGGCAACTCCGACTCATGACGACTCCATGCCTGTCAGAATAGAATTGTGCTCCATAGGGTTTTCAATGGCTGAATTTTAGAAGTCAATTGTCTGGCTTTTCTTTCGAGAAGCCTCTGAGTGGACTCGGTAAGCAGCCGAGCACGTTTGCACCCCCTGAGGACTGCCAATAAATGTTTTTTGAATTGATGAAGGAACTCACAATAGGCACTTGTCATGGATTCAACTGAGTCCCCCAAAAAATGTGTGTAGCAACTTGGCTAGGTCACGATTCCCAGTATTGTATGATTGTGTTATCTGATGTGATTTCCTTACGTGTTGTAAACTCTATCACTATGATGAGATTATATGTGACCTCCTTATGTGTTGAAAATTCTATCACTGTGATGAGGTTCTACTGATGAGGTTGACAAGACTAGATAGTGTCTTAATGCAATCTCTTTTGAGATATAAAAGAGAGAAGCGAGCAGAGACACATGGGAACCTCATACCACCAAGAAAGCAGTGCCGGAAGAAGAGCACGTCCTTTGGACCTGAGGTTCCTGCGCAGAGAAGCTCCCAGACCAAGGGAAGACTGATGACATGGACCTTTTACAACAGAGAGAGAAAGCCTTTTCCTGGATCTGATGCCCTGAATTTGGACTTGTAACCTACTGGACTGTGAGAGAATAAATTTCCCTTTGTTAAAACCATCCACTTGTGGTATTTCTGTTGGAGCAGTACTCGATGACTAAGACAGCACTCAATACTATTGATGGTGATAAGGATAGATTTGCTGAAGATAAGTTGGGGGTGGAGTGGGAGGAGAGCATTTCCTGGCACAGAACCCTTCTTACCATCTCACACTTCTCACTATCCTTCACCTCCTGTTGCAGGAGCTTTTCTCACGCCATGTCCCAGGATGCTTAGGGTCGCTTCTTACACTCTAAATCCCTTCTTTGTAGCACAACGCAGGGACTCATTTGTCCTTTGATTCCTCTTTAAAGTGGCCTCAAGCCTTGGATTTTGGGCACACTTCCCCAGCCTGGCTGTGGTGAAGGGTACAGTCTTCCCAGCTCACTCTTTCCTTCCTTATGCTGAAGACAGACGCACCAACCATTGGTGTTTGTAGGCTGTTGCTGTTAATCACCATGGAGAACTTAGAGAGGATCACAAAAATATAAAGCATGAGAACGATACCACGGTTACCAAACCCTACACAGCCTTTTTGTGCTGATCTTGTTCTAACCTTGTACTAGCTGCTATCTGGACACTATTCAATTTTTCTCACTTACTTTTGTTCTCGAGCATGAGGTTCACCAAACCTCCTCTTTCTGAGTGCCTTTGCTAGTCTCTAAAAAAAAAGGTTTGCTTTCAAGAAGATTCAAAGAGCTTAAAGTAACACACGCCTCAGCCTCACCTGGACTCAAGTAGGCCAATTACGTATACCTCTAAGGTCCTTTAGACTGGATGACACCCAGCCTGGGATATTTCTTCAGATGCCTAAGTAAAATGATTACCCATTTCTACTTCTTTTGTTTTTATTCTTAACTGCTTATCTTTTTTTTTTAAATTACAAAGACAATATATACTATTGAAATTAAGAAAACCCGAAAAAGCACAAAGAAGAAAACAAAACAATCTACATAATACAACACAAAGATGAATAGTTTGGTACATTTACTTATGTACGTAGCCTGCACCCATAATTAGAATAAGACTCTATGCATAACTTTATATTGTTTGTTCCACTTAACATCGAAAGTATTCTGCTATACTACTAGATAATTTGGAACATATAAGTAAAGTGGCTACCAACTATTCCACTCTATGGATTAACTACCTCTCCTACTCTTGGATATTTAAGTTGGTTCCAATTATTCAGTCTTATAGAGAATTCAGTGAAAATCTTTGTACAACTTTCTCCCCATTTCTGATTTATGACTTTTAGTTAAATACCTAGAAGTGGAGTTTCTAAGTCAAATAGTCAAATGACATTTAAAAAAAAAAACATGTTATAAAATCACTGTTCAGAAAATTTGTATCAGTTTGATTCCTGTCACAACCACACTTGCCTGCTTCAAATCCCAGCTTCCAGATTTGAATTTTAAAAACACCCTAGACCAGGACATGTGCAATTCTTTGGGTTAAGGCAAGAAAACATTAGAACTTCTATTTCCACATCTTAAAATTCTCATCCTTGCTAGCATTTTTTAAAACTTTTTATTTTGAAATAATTGAAGACTTATGAAAAAGTTGCAAAAGCAGTGTAAAGAATTCTTGCATACTCTTGACTCAACTTCTCAAAATGTTAGCACACTGCATGATCACTAATATAGTTATCCAAACCAGGAAATTGACATAGATACAACAATATTAACTCAAAAGCCCTATTCAAATTTTGTAAATTTTCCCACTAGTGTCCTTTTTCTGGTCGAGGACCCAATCCAGGATCCCACATTGCATTTAGTTGCCATGTCTCCTGATTCATCTCCAGAATAGGACAGATTGTGACTCAGTCTTTGTCTTTCATGACCCTGACATTTTCAAATGTCATATAGGCCAGATATTTTGTAGAATGTCCCTTAATTTGAGTTCATGTGATGTTTCCTCATGATTAAATTTAGGGTCTGCATTTTTTAGCAAAAAAGGAAGAGAAGAACTTTTGTCCCCTCCCTAAAGCATATTAGGCACACATGATGTTGGTATACATCATTAGTGGTGATGTTAACTTTGGTCATTGTTTAAGGTGATATCTGCCAGGTTCATCCACTATAAACTTATTATTTTGTACTTTGTAATTAGTAAGTGTCTTAAGAGGAGAGACTTTGGAATCTCAAAATTTTAAAATTTCAGTTATGTACACGGCTTATTATGTATATATGTATTAGTGCAATGGTGTATGTATACAGGCATACTTCAGAGATATTGCGGATTCGGTTCCATACCACCACAATAAAGCAAATATCGTAATAAAGTGATTCACATGAATTTTTTGGTTTCCCAGTGCGTATAGAAGTTATGTTTACACTATACTGTAGTCTAGTAAGTGTCCAATAGCATTATGTCTAAAAACACAGTGTACATACCTTAATTAAAACATACTTTATTGCTAAAAAATGCTAACCATCATCTGAGCCTTCAGCGAGTCATCATCTTTTTGCTGGTGGAGGGTTTTGCTTCGATGTTGATGGCTGCTGACTGGTCAGGGTGGTGGTTGCTGCAGGTTGGGGTCGTTGTGGCAATTTCTTAAAATAAGGCAACAATGAAGTTTGCTGCATCGACTAATTCTTCCTTTCACAAAAGATTTCTCTGTAGCTTGCGATGCTGTTTGTTAGCATTTTACCCACAGTAGAACTTCTTTCAAAATTGAAATCAGTCCTCTCTAACCCTGCCACTATGTTATCAACTAAGTTGATGTACTATTCTAAATCCTTTGTTGTCGTTTCAACAATGTTCACAGCATCTTCACCAGGAGTATATTCCATCTTAAGAAACTACTTTCATTGCTCATCCGTAAGAAGCAATGCCTCTTCTGTTAAAATTTTATCATGAGATTGCAGCAATTCAGTCACATCTTCAGGCTCCACTTATAATTCCAGTTATCTTGCTATTTCTACCACATCTGCTGTTACTTCCTCCACTGAAGTCTTGAATCCCTCAAAGTCATCCATGAGGATTGGAATCAACTTCTTCCAAGTTTCTGTTAATGTTGATATTTTGACCTTCTCCCATGAATCATGAATGTTCTTCATGGCATCTAGAATGGTGACTCTGTTCCAGAAGGTTTTCAATTTTATGTGCCTAGATTCACCAGAGGAATCACTATCTTTGGCAGTTATAGCCTTACAAAATGTATTTCTTCAATAATAAGACTTGAAAGTCGGAATTACTCCTTGATCCTTGAGCTGCAGAATGGATGTTGTGTTAGCAGACATGAAAACAACATTAATCTCCTTGTACATCTCTATCAGAGTTCTTGGGTGATCCGGTGTGTTGTCAAAGAGCAGTAATATTCTGAAAGGATTTTTTTTTTTTTTCCTGTATAGTGGGTCTTAACAGTGGGCCTAAAATATTCAGTAAACCATGTTGTAAGCATCGAGGGTCAGAAAAAAAGAGGAAGACCCTCACTGAGATGGATTGATACAGTGGCTGCAACAATGGGCTCAAGCATAACAATGGTTATGAGGATGGCACAGGACCAGGCAGTGTTTTGTTCTGTTGTACCTAGAGTTGCTGTGAGTTGGAACCGACTCAATGGCCCCTAATAACAACAACAAATGTTGGAAACAGATATGTTGTCATCCAGGTTTTGTTGTTCCGTTTATAGAGCACAGGCAGAGTAGACTTAGCATAATTCTTAAGGGCCCTAGGATTTTCAGAATAGTAAATGAGCATTGGCTTCAATTTAATGTCACCAGCTGCATTAGCCCCTAAAAAAGAGTCAGCCTGTCCTTTGAAGTTTTGAAGCCAGGCATTGACTTCTCTCTAGCTGTGAAAGTCCTAGATGACGTCTTCTTCCAATACAAGGCTGTTTCGTCTATACGGAAAATCTCTTGTTTAATGTAGCCACCTTCATTAATTATCTTAGCTAGATCTTTTGAATAACTTGCTGCAGCTTCTACATCAGCACTTGCTGCTTCACCTTGCACTTTCATGTTATGGAGATGGCTTCTTTCCTTAAACCTCATGAACCAACCTCTACAAGTTTCAAACTTTTCTTCTGCAGCTTCCTTACCTCTCTCAGCCTTCGTAAATTGAATAGAGTTAGGGCCTTGCTCTGGATTAGGTTTTGGCGTAAGCGAGTATTGTGGCTGGTTTGATTTTCTGTCCAGACCACTAAAACTTCTTTCTTCTTATCATTTGTGTGTTCACCGGAGTAGCACTTTTAACTTCCTTTAAGAACTTTCCCTTTGCATTCACAACTTGACTGTTTGGCACAAGAGGCCTAGCTTTTTGCCTCTCTCAGCTTTTAACATGCCTTCCTCACTAAGCTTAATCATTTCTAGCTTTTGATTTAAAGTGAGAGACATCTGACTCATTCTTTCACTTGAACACTTAGAGGCCATTGTGGAGTTATTAATTGGCCTAATTTCAATATTGTCATATCTCAGGGAATAGGGAGGCTCGAGGACATGAAGAGAGATGGGGGAACGGCTGGTCGGCAGAGCAGTGAGAACATACACAACATCCATAGATTAAGTTTAGCGTCTTATATGGGTGCAGTTCATGGTGCCCCAAAACAGTTAGAATAGTAACATCAAAGATCACTGATCACAGATCACCATAACAAATACAATAATAATGAAAATGCTTGACATCTTGTGAGAACTACCAGATTGTGACACAGAAACATGAAGTGAGCACCTGCTGTTGGAAAAATGGGGCCAATAGACTTGCTCAATGCAAGGTTGCCACAAACCTTCAATTTGTAAAAAACAGAATATCTGTGAAGTGCAATAAAATGAGATATGCCTGTGTAATATAAATATAACATAATATTGATATACATATTGAGGGTGAATGCTTATTTTTTTTAGTAGGCTTATCTGACAAAAAATGTTTTAGAAACCCTGGTTCTAGACCAATTTATGTTCTTCCCTTACTCTTAAAGCGTGACTTGCCCATTACTTCTTCCATGAAACGTTCTATGATTGAGTGTGCCCTGTTGTCAATGTTTTGTCTACGTTTTATAATGTCTTGCAGTTGTCCATATTTCAACAGTTTGCTTTGTTTCTTTGCCTGTTTTTAAGCACTCCTCATTTTCCCCCATGCTTCAGTGCCATGCACACCTCTCTAGATTCTAAGGTTGTTGGAGACAGGGACTATGTATGTTGTATTATTTTTATTTTTTGATTGTGCTTTAGGTGAAAATTTACAGCTTAAGTTAATTTCTCATTCAAAAGTTTATACACACATTGTTTTGTGACATTGGTTGCAATCCCCACAACGTGACAGCACACTCCTCCTTTCCACCGCCGGTTCCCTGTGGCCATTAGTCCATTTCTTGTCCCTTCTGGCCTTCTCGTCCTGCTGACATTGTGTTCTTTGCTATGCTAAATCCTTTAAGGTTAGTATCTGTGCTTTATTTCTGTACCTTCCATAATGGTAACATAATGCCTTGTACATAAAAGGCCCTCAAACAGTCTTTCTTTATTGACCAAGTGAGAGTGTAAACATCTGGTACAATGTTTGCATACTGAGGAAATGCAATTACTTTGGTTCAATGACTGTGGCAGACTCTCTTGGGTGGCTAACCAAGTTACTATTTCCAACTCTTTCTAGCCAACTTCCAGTTAGTGTAAGGCATACGATATAGTTCTAGTTAATGAGAGATAAAGGGAAGTCTTATGTGCAGTTCTGGGAAAAGGGTTTGCTTTTCTGATATAGGCACTGAAATTTTGCCTTCTTCCTGATCCTTGTCTGGAGTGTAGAGGTGACGGCTGGGCTGCAGTAGCCATCCTATGGACTATGAACAAAAGAAAGGTGGTAACATTGGTCCTAACATTTTATAACTGAAGAAGCAAATCCAAGTAACTATTATCTGCTTGTAAACATCTTGCTATGTAAGAAAATAAATCCATATTGGTGTAAGATGTTGTAGCTGGATTTCCTCCTACTTATTTCTCTAAAATATTTCTGACATACGCCAATAGACTGGAGAAGCAAGGATTACTGTTTGATTAATTCAAGACAGCTTCACTGAGAAGGGGGATTTCATGATTATTTTGATAATAAGAGAAATGACTAGGGATATTGAATTAGAATAAATAGAAACTTCCGTTGATGTGATGTTGTTTTGGATGAGGTCTGGAGGTGGAGATGGGATAGCAAACTGAAGGGGGTTCATTTCTGGGATATGTCCATAGAGTGGGTGTAAATAGCGGGATAAGAACAATGACACACACAACCGTGAGGGCATTGAGAGCCGTCAGCATGGTAAAATTCATAATGGGACAGGGCAACATGGGAATTATGGTAAAGGTATTGTAGCAGGCAGATCAGAAACAGGGGTATGCTAAGGATGAAACTGAAAAACTACACAGGCCACCAGAGATCTTATGAAATGTGGGTGTTTGTGGTAGAGTAGAGTGCTCAGGGTATATAGAGTCAGAGGCTGGAGTATGGACTGCAGTTCTGCTATAACTAGCTGAGCAACTTGGCCGACTCATGCTCTTTCTGAAGCTCAGCTTTCTGATCTCTGAAATAATAATAACTAATTGCCCTGGAGTTGATTCCGACTTTTGGCAACCCCGTGTGTGCCAGAGTAAAACTGTACTCCATGGGCTTTTCAGTGGCTGATCTTTCAGAAGTAGATCAGGAAGCCTTTCTTTTCTTCCGAGGCGCTTCTGGGTAGACTCGAACCTCCAGCCTTTAACCTAGCAGCTGAGTGCATTAACTGTTTGCGCTACCCAGGGACTTGGAATAACAATAAAAGAGATTTTATTACCTTTTGTGAGGTATATACCTCAAGAGAGATATGAAACAGTTACTCAAATAGGGAACGTTGGAAAGGACTAAACAAATGCCTTTTATTGATACCAAACTGTAGTGTAACCTGAAGATGATTTATGCTACATGTTCTGTGTAAAAGGGGAAGAGAATTCTTTGACATGAATTTTCCGTTTGACTGAGGCTCAACCGGAATCCTCTAACATGAGGATGCATCTCAAGTCTCAGGGTCACTCACGTGCTTAGGGTTTCAATGTTGCTGAATAAAAACGTCTGGTTTCTTCACAGTTTAAGAGACAATGACAGGAAAGTACAGTGCGAATAATTTCACCATTTTTAAACCTCTAATAGTTCTCAAGCCAAAAGTAATTGATGAATGCTACATTTTTGTTTTTTTCACCTATTTTAATCAGGAAACCTTCTGCAATATTCTATTTTCGGTTCCAACACATTCACTAGAATGGGTTGCTAGTCAAAGCCAAACCCATTCAGCCGACGGCTCTAAAAATACTCTTGGTTTCTGCCAGTCAATTTTCTTCTATTTTCACAATTAGTGGTTCTGCCTGGAAACTGTCTGCCAACATGCAAGTCTCATCCAAGGGCTGATGGAAATTTGAGAATGTGCTAAGCTGTGGAAGGTCTAAGAGCAACATTATTCATTCACTATTTGAAATATTTAAACAAATGGAAATCAAAAAGAAAAAAAAAGAGATGAAGTCTCATTATTAGAAATGAATGGCTGCTTTCCACTCTTTCTACAATATAGTCTTAATACCCATTTACATACCATTTGTAATATTAATATTATTGTAGTGAAATAAATCACACCCTTCAGTTTTACATTTTTAATTACATTTTACTGCATTTGTTCTTTTGTTTATAGTTAACTAATAAAATATTTATTACTTCTTACATATATGATGGTGTTTCTGTATTTTAGTCAGATTTTTCACATAATCTTTTCTCTCTCTTTTAGTATCTTTTTTATGACCCTACACACCACAGGATGTTGTTTTGCGGAAAACCTCATTATTTTTTAATGCATGACTATTTATTAATGTATTGTGTATATAATACACTATGCTTTTCTTTGAATTGATGAATACATTTACATCCACTTGAGAATAAAAATTCCCTTAAGGGCCAATCTCACATTTCTCTCGCTGTGTTGCCAGAAGCCCATACTGATTATTATTTTTTTGTTTTGTAGAGAGCAAAAAGGAGGGAGAGAAAGAGAAAGAGTGAGAAAAGAGACATACCTTGAACTTTTCTTTTTTACTGTATTTTCATTTTCTGAGAAATCTTTCTCCTGAGCTAAAAAATTAATGCTTCATTGTAAAATGGAATTTTCAGAGCATGCAAATTAATTTACTCTTTGCAAAATCTTGTATTTGATATGCATTTTATGTTGAGCCCTTGGCTTGCTGTTTTTCAGGTTATTTTTCATTGTATTTGTTGAAGCACTTCCTCTATAGCTCCACAACGTTGCACTTAGAGGATTAGATACCAGTTGAACGATGAGTGAAGAACACAGTTAACTACAATAGCAGGTACTATTGAGAATAATTTTACAGCTGTAAAAAAAACAAAATCCTTTTCCTCATTTAAAACCCTGCTACAAATTGTGAACCGAGCTCCTGGCAAGTTGGAGAGTCTATGAAAACTGACAGAGTAAGCTAGAGGAAAATGTTTCTTCTCTCCCAGGTACAAGCAGCTGGACATAGCTGCCCAGTTATCTCATCTCCTCTTGGCCTGACTTGAGAGTTTTTCTGGGGCTTGCTGTGGGTGGGATCTGGCCATTTCTGTTGCTAGGCATTCTCCCCTGTGACTTTTGTACCCTTTCAGGGACACTTTTCTGGGTTCTTTTGGAATAGCACAGAGCAATGTTTAGCATAAATGGCTGAGAAGACCAGTGCCCTCAGTGATTTATTGTTTGCTCTAGTGAGCACGAGCTAGTTTAAGCGGAGGATGGATGTAAGGGAAGGCGCATGCTGGAGGGTAGTCTTTTTCTCTTCCATTCTCTAGAGAGAGTCTAGAGAAAAAATACGGTGCAGAGACGGAAATGTCCCATGTTTTCTCTCTTCTCTTCCTTATACAGTGTTGCCTGGCATCCTCAATTAACCATATCCTCACAGTAATACTGGAAGTATTTCCAGGACGGCTCCCTGTATTTTAAATGCTTCTTTATTTCTAAGAAATATGTTTAATTTTCATATGGAATGAATAGGGTACTGAACAGGAAATTTATTGTGCTCTCCGATTTCAATAAATAAATGTGTCCATTGTGATTGCATACACAGGAGGTAGAAATATGAAATGTTTCCCTAGAAAGAATATACTAGAGGACGTGTTACTGTCTAGTCAAGAAGAAACATCAGGGTGCAATCATCAGGGGTCACTGTTTTCTAAATCAATTGGACTTTCATGGGCATTATTACATGTGGACTGTATGTAAGACCTCTTGCTATTTTGCATTCTTACTACCTTCATACACCAGTGGGAGACAGTCAGGAGCATTCAGGTATCTGTGGCTTCCCAAGCACTGCACAGGCATACTACTGGCTCAAGGAGGCTCTCAGAAGTCTCAATGTGGAACACAGCTGTCACCTCAGTGCCCTCCTAGGGCCCGAGCAGCTGGAAGATAGTTTTAAAAAAATGATTAGGAAGCGTATTTAAGGATAAGTAGCAGGAATCTTCTCAAAGAATCTAGCCATGTCTAAAGAACTTGAAAGGTGTGGATCAAATGTTATTGTTCATTGTCTGTTCAGAATCACTTAAATTCTCACAGCCTCAGTTTTCTCATCACTAAAATGGGACTAGTAATAATAAAGACTTTAGAAATATTAATTATTCCTAACTCTTCTGAGACTTTACATCATTATTCAGTATTTTCTTCTCCCTTTTTCTTGTTCCTTCCAATTGTCTTCCTCACTTGTCTTATCCATATGCTCTAGTATCCTACAAAAATGGTTAATTTGGGTCAGCTTCTTATATCTCTCTCTTCCCTTTCATGAAATTTCAAGTTTTTGGAAAAGGAACCTAAGCTATGGTTTTCACCTGCCCTTCACCTCTGGTAACCTCATTGGCCTAGAGTGCCTAGAACTACTTCTGGGAACAAAATGTTGTTCTTTGCCATTGAGTCAACGCCAACTCATGGTGACCTTATGTATAACAGAACAAAGCATTGCCTGGCCCTGTGCTATGCTCACAATTGTTGTAGCTATTTTGTCAATCCATCTTATGGAGGGTTTCTCTCATTTTCCCTGACCCTCTACTTTACCAAACATGTCCTTTTCTAGTGATTGGTCTTTCCTGATGACATGTCCAAAGAAAGCAAGAGAAAGTCTTGCCATCCTCGTTTCTAAGGAGCATCCTAGCCAGGATACTTCCTCCAAAACTGATTTGTTTGTTCTTTTGGCAATCCATGGTATATTTAATATCTATAGCCAACACCACAATTCAAATGCTTCAAGTCTTCTTCAATCTTTCTTTTCATTGTCCAGCTTTCTCATACTATGAGACAATTGAAAAGACCATGGCTGGGTCAGGAACACCTTAGTAGTCAAAGTGACATCTCTGCTTTTTAACACTTGAAAGAGATGTTTTGCCTTCGATTTTCCCAATGCAAAATAGGCTTTCAGTAATTTCCTCCCTGTATCTTTTTTCTCTCCCATGTTCTGGAAATTAACTTTTACTTCCTAACGTGGTGGCATCTTAGTATTCTGCACACTTAACTATGGAGCATTTGGCACATTGGTGGGCCTGGCTTCTGTACACACTTCTCCTGTGGGATCCTTAACTTGGGTTCATTCTTACTTATCCCCTTGCACACAGTTAAATGACTTTCTCAGAGAACTCTTTCCTCTCCTCTAGCTCAGAATAGAAAACCCCATGTTATACTATCTTGACACATATTCTTTTCCTGTAAGGCTCTTTTAATAATTTGTAAGTATTTACCTTTTTGTTTAATTGTTTAATGCTTTTTTCTAGGGACCATTTTGTTGTCGTTCACCACCAGAAGCTAACCTTCTTACCATCTGTTCAACCATTTTGTCCTTATGGGCTGAAAGGACAGAGTATCCTTGCTGACACATAGTTACTGGCACATAATAAGTGCCTAATGAATTAATGAAAGGATGACATATATACATTGTTGTTACTCATATGATTTTGAGAATTAATATTTTGACTCTTTTCCTCTTTTACTGGAACCATTGAAAGATTGCTCAATGGTTTTTAATCTCTCACAGGAAGCCTATTATTCATACTGTAGCCTGACTCATCTGTTTCAACATCATCTGAAAGTTGTTGTTGTTAGCTGCCGTTGAGTCAACTCTGATTCATGTTGACCTTACGTACAACAGAACAAAACGTTGCCCATCCTACGTAATGCTCACAATTGTCAACATGTTTGAGTCCATTGTTGCAGCTATTGTGCCAGTCATTTTCACAGAGGGTCTCCCAGGATCTCATTGGCTCTCTAACTCAGCAAACATGATGTCCTCCTCTAGCAATTGATTCCTCCTGCTGATGTGTCCAAAGCAAACAAGTCGGACAATGTTCTACTGTGATCCTTAAGGTTTTCACTGGCTAATTTTTGGAAGTAGATCACCAGACCTTTCTTCTTAGTCTGTCTTAGTCTGAAAGCTCTGCTGAAACCTGTCCCCCGTGGGTGACCCTGCTAGTATTTGAAACACCAGGGCACAGCATCTAGCGTCATAGAAATATGCAAGCCACCACAGTATGTCAAACTGACAGAGGAGTGGTGGAAATAAAATTAAACCATGGTATTTTCCTGCTCAATAACTTACCAAGCCTCATTCCACTGCTTTTACACTGAAGTATTCAGTCCTGAACATCATTTCTTGATTTCTCAGCAATAGACTCCCCCTACCTTCTCAGGGGCTTTGCCCACATGATACCACCACCCAGCGGCTCTCCCTCTGCTCCCTCTGCACTGGGTTCAAGCTGAGAAGCCTCTGCATGTATTTCAATCGCGTATCCATCTGTTCCTGGTGTTCCCTGCATCCCCAGGCTTGCGCTGTCTTTCTCTCACTCCCTCTCACTCACCCTTTGAAACACTGCTGTTGGATTTCACTTCCTCCATGAGTCTTTTCCCTCAGCCTCTCTGCTCTGATAACACTTTCTTTAGACTTTTGTTTTCTAATGTTTATCTCAAATGTCTTCTCTCATGGTGAGTGCTGCAAAACTCAGTGTCCACTACCAGAGAGGAATCACCACAAAGGCGTGGACTGGCTCCCATCAGTTCTTGACACAAAGTATTATGGAAATTCTAGTAGGTTGAATTATTAATAAACCTAGGAACACCAGCTTCAAACTTTTGACTGCACTGTCTTCTGGTATATACATTTCAGTGTCCCTAATAGAGGCATTTGGCCTGCTTCTAAGTGCCCCTGGCTAAGTTGAACAGATAACAGTGCAGCCAACTGTGATATTTGACATCATGTAGAATTCATACTATATTCAATTCATTAAATGAATTTTTGTGTTTGGAAATTGCCTATAGTCTGACCAGTACTCACATAATTCTCTAAATGAGAGAGAAACGTATTAGTGATTGTTAAGGTTGTGTGTCAACTGGCTGTGCCGTGATTCTCAGTGGTTTGGCCATTATGATGTAGTTTGCCTGTCCTATAATGATGCATCACTTCCATTATGAAATTTGATACAATGTGATCACTTCCATGATGGGATCTGCTGTAAGTAGCCAATCAGTTGAAAGGGAGTTTCCTTGGGGGTATGGCCGGCATCCAATGTAGGTGGACTTTCTGGCAAGATTCAGTGATTCTTTCTTGCCCTGGATCTTGCAGCTGGCTCCTGTTCATCTGACCTCCATTCTTGGGACTTGAGTAGCAGCTTACCTGCCGATCTTGGGATTCTTCAGCCTCCGTGGTCTGGATCTTGGGTTTCCCAGTCCCTGCAGCTACCTGGGTGGGAGAAGCCTCTAGCCTGATCCACTGATTTGGTACTTTCCATACTCCTCTCCAGCTGCGAAAGCCATTTCCTTGATATACGTCTTTCTCTCTCTAAATATATGTATGTATATATAGACACTTCACTGGTTTTGCTTCTTTAGAGAACCCAGCCTCAGACAATATTTTTAATGGTGAAAAAATAATGGCATGGTTCTAATATAAGGAATCCAATTCTAAAATGAAATGTGACCACACAAGCAACTGGTTTAAAGGCCCCTACGCCTTTAATACCTGTGACCAATCCTGCTCTTCTTTGTTCCCAGCTGAACCACCATGAATGTCTTAGAGCTGAATTACAAACAATTTATATATGCAAAGATCTTTGCCATTATGAAGAGAGCTTTTGCAGCAGGTAAGCCTTATTCGATGATGCTGTATTTTTCCCACTTTTCAAAATGTGTGAGAGCAGGGCTTTATTTATGCAAAACTATCAAAAGCCAGCTAAAATTAAATAATTTGATCAACTTCGTTTTTATTTTCATAATAATAAATAGTGGTTATAGCAATATTTTCTCTGAGACATATGCCAAAATATGATACCAGAATAACTCTTATCACTTTACTTTTAGATATTCAAAATTAACTGTTTGACTACATCAATTTTACTGATGTAGTTTTGGATTCATGTAGTTTTGGATTGGCATGTAGACACAACAGGCGTACTCTGTTTTCTTCTTCCTCCTGCATGAGTGTGTTTTGGAAGAGTCTTGCTACTACTAGTAAGTAGAAGTTCCAGAATTTCTGATTCCCTTCTATTCTCTTTACCAGCTCAATCATTTGTCCAAGCATGATGAGTAAGAAAATCAAGTTTGAAACTGTGTCATTGATAATCAAGAAATATTGAAAGTAATAAAGCAAAGAAGTAAAATCAATTTATTCCTAGCAATTTTAATCTTAAGTAATGATGAATAAACTATAGATTCATATAAATGTAATCTTTAAAAATATGCCTTGAATTATATGTGGAAAATAGTGGCCAACTTAAGACACGATACTTCAAGAAAAAAATTAAAAATCCAGAGTATGCACCAACAAAAATGAAATAATTCATTATTTTTTACTATTCCAGCCTAACTGCCCTTTGAATGGGTTCTTCTCTTTAGCTGTCTGGCAGATAATTAAATGTATCTACCCTGGTGGGGAAGAGATACAACTATTACTCTACTCCCATCCTGCATTGACAAATTCCATTAACAGAAGAACAATATCATTTCCCTCACTTGTATAGCATATGTTCTGCAGAATAAAAATCACAGATAGCCAATAAATGAATCATTTCTTTTTTAAGGATCAGCATAAAGCTGGTTCCTCTGAGGCAGAGGTTAAAAATGTCCCAAATGTTCAGCTTCTCCAAACTGCTGTACCACTCCATCAACTCTAACATCAACTACTGCCCTTCCCCTCAGTACTCTCCTTCCTGTCTTTGGGTTCCCTAATTTGCTGCAACATCTCACAGAACTCACGAACTGTATCAAGGAAGTGGCTCACATGGTTGTGGAGTCCCGCAAGTCCCAAATATGTAGGCTTCTCCTGACTCGTGTGGCAGCTGGGCTGATGAACCCAAATCGGCAGGTCAGACCACAGGCTGCTGGCTGACAAGGCTGTGGAAGCTGGAAAATGAGGTCAGATAATAGGCTACCAGCCTACAGGGCTGTGGAAGCTGGTGAACCCCAGAACTGGCAGGTCAGATAGCTGGCTGCTGGCTCAAGTCCTTAGAACCAGAGGTCAGAAAGTAACAAACTGGACACAGGATCCAGATGCATAGAGAGAGAGAGAGCCTTGCCAGAGAAACTACATATACACATTGGATGCAGGCCACACCCCAGGGAAGGGCATGACTTGAGTAAGGATGGGACTTAAGTAATGCCCTCCTGCAAGGCTGTGACTCAAGATACACTAAACAACAATCCCTCCTCATTAACTTATGTTAGAATTTACAGCACATAAAATGGAGGATAATTAGGATAATTACATCATAAAATGGAGGACTGCCACACAATATTGGGAATCATGGCCTAGCCAAGCTGACACATAACCCCAAACATCACAGGTTCCATATACCTCATTTGCATAGTCCCACTGAATCATTGTGTGTGAGTCACAAAGACTATGGCTAGAAAAGCCATGTTAAATAATTCATTGCACCACAGTCAAGGAGCAAAGACTTTTCTCCTTTGGATTCAGGTGAGTGTGTCACTTGAGGGAAGAAACACAAAATCAAGTTCATTGTGTTTTTAAGTTTTGAAACTTTTGGGTAAGTTATGTATATAAGTGGAGCCCTGGTGGTGGTGCAGGGGTTAAGGTTGGCAGTTCGAATCCACTAGCCTCTCCTTGGAAACTCTATGGGGCAGTTCTACTCTGTTCTGTCAGGTCACTATGAGTCAGAATCGACTTGATGACAACAGTTTTTTTTTTTTTAAATAATATAAGTATATGGAACAATTTCCAGTGATATCAGGTTGTTCTTCCTAGTTAAAAGATCAATAAACAAAAGATTGATAAAGGGAGCTAGAATATAAATTCTTAGTGCTGATTCACTTTGTGATATTAACTTTATGCTATTAATTTTGTTATGTGACTGTTTACATATCCTTAATGTGAATTATATATTTGTAACTTTAAGTTATTTCTGTGGTTGAGTCTAAGGAATAAATAAAAAAAATTGAAGAGGTCAAAGAAATCACTAAAATGTATATACACACGCATATATTTTTATACATACACTTATGTATTTGTATATAATGTAGATACAGATATAAATGTCTGTCTACCTATCCATCCATCTATCTATTATCTGTCAACATACACACACACTCAACTTGGACAACCAATCAAAAAATAATCGTTTATCAAATAATTCTTGGTTAACTTTCTTATCTCATCTCTTCCGATTCTCACCTGTTCTCCTTCAATCACACTGGCCTCTTTGTTGTTCAGTCACACCAAACATTTTTCTGCCACAAGTCCTTTGCACTTGTTTGGAGCATCTTTCCCCAAGTATTCACATGCCTCACTTCCTTCAAATCTCTGCTCAAATGTCACTTAGCCACTATGTAAAAGGATAAGCTCCACCCCCTCCTCTTCTGCACTTCCTTTTCCCCTCACCCTGTTTTATATTTCTCTAGCATTTTTCTTTATCTGACAGCTAAATGTTCATTTTATAATTTTTTTTTAAAATTGTCTGTTTACCTCTCCTGGAATATAAGTGCAGAGAGACAGAGACTTTGTGTCCTTTGTTCCCCGTTGCACCCATATAGGATAAAATAGTAGCACACAATAAGTGCTCAATAATATTTGTTGATTCAATGAATCAAACAATTATCACCACAATATAGATAAATTACTTAGAAGAAACAGAACTTAAAAGTGATCATATGTATCAAATTCCATTTTACAATAAAACATTACTCTCTTCTAAGAGAAGCCCTGCTAGCATAGTGGTTAAGAACTCAGCTGCTAACCAAACGGTTGGCAGTTGGTATCCACCAGCTCCTCCTTAGAAACCCTATGGGGCAGTTCGACTCTGTCCTGTAGGGTCGCTATGAGTCGGAATCGACTGGATGGCAATTGGTGTTTGGTTTTATCCTTTAAGAAGCTCCAAGCTCTTGTGATTCCCCCTTTAATGTTCAATTCTGTCAAACGTGATCCCGCTTCCCCTCCTGCCTTACACGTTTGAAACAATTGCCTTTTCTGATAGACAGAGAAAGAGAAAATTCATATTATCATGGAAGGATACATAGTGATGATGAACGTGAGGGGACATACGTGAATTCTGTGAAGGCAGGCACATGCCTCCTCACTTACCTGATTTTGCCATATTCAGTCCAATTTCTGGTATGTGTCAAGTGCTGAGTAAGTTCTTTTTAAATTACACAAGTGAGTGAAGGAAATATTAATTTTCTTTTCATGACATTATAGTTTAGAATCTAATCAAGTAAAAAATACGGAGGAATTATGATTACATATTACTTGAAGAAATTTTCCCTCAGAAACCTCAGTAAAATATCAATGTTTAAATGCAAGGATTCTTGATTTTTTAATAATTTTCTCATATCATCACCTCCAAAGGTAATTTTGGAGTAATTTTTCATTAATTATAACATGAATTCAAGAAAGCTACATTATAAATTCATGTCCTTTTAGGTAATAAGAATGACGTTTAACAAGAACTTGTTAACTGGATCCCCATAATATATAAAACTAACAGATATTATCATTGTTAGATGTGCCCCTATGGAAGTATGTAAAGTCATAAGATATGTAAAGTAAAATAAAGTCATATACATTTCCAGTAAGGCAGTGAATGTCCTGGATGCTTTAATTTTTCAACCTAATTAATTGATTTGAGCAGTTAAGCATAATACTAAATTTAGATCTATGTTTTCATTAAACTCTAGGTTAAACTAAACTATTCAGTTGTTGCAAGATACCTATGTATTCCGCAACTCATATGCAGTGGCCAAGTATTTGTAAATCTCATATAATACAAAAACATATTGCATTTCCTATTTTATCTTTCTAAGGATTGCCAGATTAAATATTCTAAATATTTAAAAGATATTTCAGAAGCTCTTCCTATGGTACTTGGCAACATATCATATGATTAGGAAGGGAAAGAGGAGTCAGAGACGAATGGAGGCAAGTTGCTTGGAAGCATGAAGTAGCACTAAAAGAGATCACAAGGTTAGAAGAAAGAGCTTACCTTGCATAAAATATGGCCAATTTTTTCAGAAGTAGACTGCCAGGTGCTTCTTCCTAGTCGGTCTCAGTCCGGAAGCTTCCCTGAAAGCTATCCACCATTGGTGACCCCGCTGGTACTTGAAATACCAGTGGCATAGCTTCCAGCATCACAGCAACACGCAAGCTAAGACAGTACGACAAACTGACAGACTGGCAGTGGTGTAGAATGGTAACTTTGCAGACGAACTTGAAGAGAGAAAAAGGGCCAAATCCGGAAGCCTGGAGTATCTGAAACACCGCCCCCCACCCGTTTTTTTAACTCTTTGTTAAATTGGGACATATTATAAAATTCAGTTAGTAAATAATAGCCTAACACATAGATATATAGGAATTTTAAAAAGCAACAGTTCTCAGCCTCGAGAGTATTGTATGGCATAAGGTAATGCATAAAAAATTCCATCAATTACCAAATAGGTAAGTAATTAGGGAAATATGCATCAATGTAAACAATTACTTGTTTTGGAAGTGTTTCTTACATTCTGACTCTCAATTGTGTGTACACAAGCCAATTTCTTTCTTTCTTCCAGAGTGGGCATTTAATGAATGTTTATTATAAGCAGACCACCAGAGACTTGGTTTGAGATGGGAGATTAAATTTTGAAATTTGTTTCAATAAACAGAGGAAGATTTAATAATTTTGTTGACTTTCAATGCTGATTTAGTGGGAAGAGTATTGAGGATCTGCTGTTAAGACTAATACAAAAAATGAGCCTGAGATATATCTTTCTAGTCAAATAATAGACACATTTATGCTTTTCATAATAATTTCCTTTCTAATTAGTTCTAGACCATATTTTACCTGTAAAAGAAATTCAAATATCATAAAATAAAAAATAATTGCACCTCGATGATATCAGAGTGAGTATGTCCTAAAGTTTGTGAATAGAGCAGAGTAATATACTACCATTGTTCTGACTATTCTAGATTTGTAAAGCTTTGTGTCTGTCTGCAACTGGATTATTTGAAGCCCTTCTCTAACTTCTTCTAGGACCCTGGGTCCTTGAACCCCACTCTCAAGTTGCCTAAAGGCAATCAAGTGATTGGTCATGAGATTAGCAGGTGACTCAATTAGACCCAAGAGAAGCAAGGAACTTTTGGCCAGGTTTTCTGGACGAGATAACCCTTGTTATTTTTCTTGGGTTTGAATATGAGGAAAGGTACAGTGTGAAGGTGCTGTGTGAACTTGAGCCTTTGAGGAGAGAGTTTGCTAAGACTAAAGCCATGATACATGAAGGGGAATAGGAACCTGGCAGCAAAATTTGAGCCTTGATCAAGTTGTCCCTTAGGCAAGCTCTATCTTTGATTTTTTCGGTTTTGGTGGCTAGTTGTTTCTTGAGCCAGCACTAATTTGGGCTGAGTCTTTTCACTGTAAAAGTCCCAACCGATGGAATTGTTCTCATGTTGGTAACTTGTTTGCTTTAAAAGAAAATTCTTAAACACAAAACCAAGGAGAAAGACACATCTTGAAGTTTAGTGCTTGGTTCAGGCTATGACTGTGCCTTGCCAATTTTCAGTAAGTCCTCTGGGTCAGCTCTAAGCTAGATTATGTCCTTTCCATACTCAAATAAAGTTTATTCTCTCCTGTGCCTTCAGTGTTTAAGCATTCAGCTGCTAACCAAAAGGTAGGCAGTTTGAATCTACCAGCCGCCCCTTGAAAACCCGTAGGGGCAGTTCTACTGTGTCTTATAGGGTTGCTATGAGTTGGAATCGACTCAGTGGCAATGGGTTTGGTGACTTCAGCTTAAAATTTTACTTGGGGGCTGTATATGGTGGCAACTGAAACACCATTGCCAGGTGTATTCTGAGTATTAGCCACATCAGTCTGTACAACGCTGCACGGCTCAGTGACTGGACATTTTTGTGACATATGATGGGATGTCTGCTGACCAAACGTATGCATGGCTGAACCATTACAATTTCTCAGAGGTGATGCAGATTGTGTCCCTCTCTCTCTCTCTTTTCCCCTTTCCTTATTTCAAGGATGAAGACTAAATGTAGACTTGATGTAAAACCCTTCATTCTTTGTACTAATTTTAAGGCAAAAGCAGGTGCGTCTTTGTGCAACACAATATTGTACAAGCTCTTTGTGAGTGTGACCCCAAGCCCTGAGACTAAGTTCCATTTTGTGTCCAAGAAGATATGCTATACTTTATATTGTTGGATAGCACTCAGTTTAGACTAACCATTTACATGCTTAAAATCTGTCATATGAAGTAGATATTCACATCCTTGATTTATATATGGGGGCTGCTGAAAGCCAGAAAAGTTGTGACTAGAGGACAAATCTTTTAACATCAAGTCAAGGCCCCTACCATTATTCACTGCTACGCCTTGGTCACCAGCTTACCCAGCAAAGAAAACTAGAGCCTTTGGTCTGCCTTCTTCAAATGGGAGTAAGTGTCAGGAAGAATGATCAAATCCCCTGGCTATGCTATCCCATACACCTTTTCCCTGCCTTCTACTCTGTCCCTCTGCTATCATCCACAGAGCAAGAATGTGCACACATGCACACACTTACACACACACAACACACACACACACAAGCGTACAGCCTCTCAGGACATCCCTCTCTTTGGACTAGTCTTATTTGCTCTGTCTTTCTAACTGGAACTTGACAAGAGGCTAGTTTCCAACCAGTGCAAAGATTATTAGCAGTTTTTGTCTGTGATCAAGCACAAATCCTCCTGGAAAACTCTTTGTTTCTTCCTGTTGATATGAAGAAAATGGAAGACAGTAGTTGGCTGCTTAAACGTATCAGAGTCTGTTATTAGTTAATAAAATATGTCCGTGTTTACCATTATCTGTGGAAATGTGTCATGCCATGCCAGATATGTTGTAGGAATTCCAGGCTGTCAAGAAAGAAAAATTCCAGAAGATATTTTTAGTGTGATTTGAAGTTATGTGTTATTAGCTCCTTTTTGGACTTTAACTAGAACAATACAGCATCAGATCTTTTGCCAAAGCTAGTCTCCCATGCATGCCCTCTGGCCAGCCTCCTTTGCCCATGGTGGTCAGTTATAACGCCTGTGGCCAGGTGATGGTTAAGAGAAGTCTTCAGAAACCATTTCTACTTGCTTGTGCTGCCACAATGCAATTTCCTCTGAAGACTGTATCAGAAATTTGGAGATTGGTCAGAAATGAATCTTGATCACTTTGAGGAAGGAAAGTCTTCCATGACACTATCTTAGCCTTGCCTCCTGTTCATCTTTAGAACAACTCCAAAACATGACAGCATTTTCCAGGGAATGTATAATATTGCATTGCACAGAGAAATATCTAACAAAATTCTCACTTCTCATTTCATAATCTCTAGAATTCTGTTCTTGGGAGATAGTAAAGATTTTTAAAACTTTATCTTTTGAAATATTTTTCCAGAATATGTCCTCTGCAAAATAGTGACTGTATTAGTGGAAAAACTCTTTGGGTAGCTTTGTACGAGGACTTAAATTTCTAGGGGGAGAAGTATGCTGGTGGTTAAAGTAGGGCGAGTTTCTATTTGTAGCTCAAACTTTATCTTATCACAGAGTGATCAGACTCGTGCTTTATTTTCTTGGAGTATAGCAGTACAGTGTTTATACTAACAATTTATAACAAGTTATAAGCCTGTGAAGAAACCTGTGAATGTCTTTATGCCCCTGAGTATGTATGCTATTGTTTTATGATTCTGCTTGAAAACTCAAAGTTGTTTGTTATTTCTTCATAGATACTTTCTCTATAATAAGTATGCCTTAGCAAGCACACTTTTGAGAAAATATTAGCTCCATAAGAGCATATCACCTAGAGGTTGTAACAAATACACAGTTGATTGTTTTGAAGAATTCTTTCAAAATCTCCATGGTGAAAAGTTAGAAAAGAGAAAAATGAGCAAACAATGGTTTTACTCTTGGTTGTCACTCAACAGGATCTACCTAGAGTGAATGGAATACTTGTGAAGATTAACACCAAAAATCAAACCTGTTGCCACTGAGTCAGTTCTGACTCATAGTGACCCTATAGGACAGAGTAGAACTGCCCCATACGGTTTCTAAGGAGTGGCTGGTGGATTTGAACTGCCGACCTTTTGTTTAGCTGCCTAGCTCTTAACTGCTGCGCCACCAGGGCTCCAGATTACAGGAGAAAATAATTGATACTTTTTTATTTTTTGTTGTTCTTTCCTCTTCCTTTTTGAAAAAAAATTTTATGATAGATTTAATCCACTTCCTTGTCTTCAGCCATCATCTGATGATTACCAGTTGCTGTCAGGTTAATTCCTGCTCAGGGTGATCCTATGTGTGTCAGAGTAGAACTGTGCTCCATAAGGTTTTCAATGGCTGATGTTTTGAAAGTAGATTACCAGACTTTTCTTCCCTGGTGTCTTGGGGGGACTCAAACCTCCAACCTTTCAGTTAGCAGCTGAGCACGTTAGCTGTTTGCACTACCCAGGAACTCCATCTAATGATTCATGAATTTATGTTTTCTTTCCATATTTTTCTCAAACTACAGTCCTGAATCCAAGTTGACATCTTTGTCTTGATATTCTACAAGCCCCTTCCACTCGGAGCATGTTGGAATTACATCATCATTTCTCACCAGACCTGATCCTCCCCTTGCAGACCTTAGCAATTGGCAGGCACCACCACTCAACCAGTTATGTGACCGCCTCCTGTCAAAACTACCTCCTAAATATCTTTCAAAATTCCCTTCTTCACCCTAGCCTTCCTGTCTCTATAATTTAGAGCACTGTCTACTCATTCTTGAGTTATTCTAACCATCTTTAACTAATCCTATCTCCAGCTTTGATTTTTTTCTAATTCATTGTCATCTTTTACCCAAGGTAATCCTTTCAAAATTCAAATTACATTATGTCTCTCCTGGCTTATAATCTTTTAGTGCTATAAGATGAGGCCCTCTGTCGTGCATGACACTCAGGGCCTCTTATGAAAGCATCTCTTCTGTGTCTACCTTCCCCAACTCACCTCTTTCCCTTCACCCATGTGTATCCTGGCTCTCCTAGGAAGCTATATGTCCTTCTCTGAGTATACCCTAGCTTTTCTTATTGCCATGGCTTTGACTTTGCTCATCCTATGTCTGGAACAACTTTTCCCTTTTGTCTGAACTGGGACACCTCTTGCAGTCTTAGGAGCCCTGGTGGCGCAGTGGTTAAGAGCTTGGCTGCTAACCAAAAGGTTGGCAGTTTGAATCCACCAGCCACTCCTTGGAAATGCTGTGGGACAGTTCTACACCCTATAGGGTCACTATGAGTTGGAATCGACTAGACAGCAATGTGTTGTTTTGGTTATTGGAGTGTAAAGACTCAGTTCAAATGTTGTATTTCTTGTCTTGATATTTTTACATAGAGTTAGATACTTCTTGGTCTGTGCTTCTATAAGTCCTTAAACATATCACTATTTTATGTATTTAAACACATCACTATACTATGTGTTTAAGTGACTGTCTCCTACAGTGACCATGATTTATTAATTTTTTTATCTCCAGTATCTATCAAAGTGTCTGAAAAATAGTGGAGATCAACAAAATAAATATTTATTCAATGAATAAATGAATGAGTGAGTGAATGAATCAGGGGAAGCTTTGCTTTGGGCAACTTGATTATCAGAAAATGGAATTAAAAGGTAGGCAAGACAGATATATAAGGCAGGTATTTGCAATAGATCAAAAAAAAAGGTTTTTTATTGTTGTTGTTAATTGACCAAAAATTTACAGTTTGGGGGAAAACAAACAAATTCAACATTTTAGACTGAAACTCATGAGCTTGGCCCCACACCTCCACACCTTCCCACCTGATCACCCCTGATCACCCGTACCTCTACCCCTGATTAGCCTTACTTGGAATATTTGACTTCTGTTTTTTTTTCTGGACGTCACTCTTCATTTACCCCACCAGTAAGCTTCTGTTTTTCTCCTGGTCTTATGCTGACTTTTTACATTCTCATGACCCTTGCCACCTTGCTTAGTCTGATACTCAATCACAATACTGATCTAGACTGAAGAGGAAAGATGTATCCTTTGTGGATATCACACAGTAATTGAGATCCAGGGGAACTGAGATTCAATTTGGATTTTGGATGCTATTGCATTTTTTATGTACAAGGAGATTTGTGTTCCTTTAAATGTACTATAATGTTTGTTGCTGTTTTTAATTTTCAAGGTTAAATTTTCAGAGGCTATTTTATCTACAGACCTGCCTAAAATTCTGGTAATTGATTCCAGATGAAGAGCGGGCCTGGGAATCTCTCTGCAGCCTGAATTGTGAGACTTCATGTAACTGTGGATAAATAAAATGCAATTAAATGCAAGAATCATTAAGTTATGCTTTTCAATTAAGAAAATTTATTAAAACAATAAAGCATAGAAAATACTCAGTTTCTAATTGCTAACTTTAAAATGAATAAGGCACAATTTACAGAAATATTTTTGAAAAGTATCTAGGTATTATCTGAATCTCCATCACCAAACTCAGTAGTCAAACAATGCTGTTTATTTTAATTGTATTTATTTAATTAATCACATTTCTATCTTTAAGACTAAATAAAGATGTTTATCCTGCAATGTTCATTAATGACAATAAAACTTATTATCGTTTATTGAGCATTACTGTGCGTTTTATTTACAGAATTTAATTTAAACCTCACAACAAGCTCTGAGGTAGGCATTATTCTCTCTGCTTTGCTAATGATAACACGAACTCTCAAAGAAGTAGAGGTGACATGCCCAGCAAAAGCAGCTCTCCAGTGGAGAAGTTGAGACCCCATTCCGGATCTGTCTGACTCAGAAGCTGCGCTCATAGCCACAGGCCTGTGCTTCCTCCTATCCAGTCAAGTTCTGTTGCTTTGCAGTTCTGATACATCTCAGCCTTAAAATCCTTTGTAGGTCAACTCATGTATTCATTTATTAGATGCATAGGCAAAAAGAGATAAAGCCTGTTTTGTCTTAATGTTCTGTTTCCAAACTCATCCTTCTGTTCGCCTTGTGACAAGCAGAGAGGACATTAAATTGTATCTGAGGTTTTCTCTTAGGCAGTCTACCAGAGACTTTGTGGGGCAGAAGAATTGCCTGGGGAGTCAGTGAAAATACAGATTCCTGGGCCTTCTCCCATGATATGAGGGGTATAAACCCTCCTCTGCACTACTTTAAAGGAGTCCTTGTGTGATGCAAACAGTTGAGCGCTTGACTGCTAACCAAAAGGTTGGTCACTGGAATTCACTCAGAGGCACCTTGGAAAAAAGGCCCGAAGACCTATGTGGGACACCTAGCTTGGTTTTACCTTTTGTCTCCGTTTCTGAAAATGGCACAAGCAATTAAGGTGCTCTTTGTTTTTCTAAAACATCCAGGCAACACTTCAACATGTGCAAATGAGTTGGGAGTCTTCAACTCATCACTTTGGTGCAGGGAGTGGGGCTTGATGAGACCTTGGAACAAAATCGCCTCCCACCCTCTGAGGCTTGATTCTGTCCTTGCAGTGTGTCACGAGGGCTTTGAGGTATAAAATGACTAGGAGAGGGACCTCAGGGTCCTTCAACTATGGTGCTGGGTGGAAGCACACATAGCAGAATCTTTCAGTCTACCTAACGGAGCCTGCCTGGCCTGGGCAGATCAGCAGAAGGTAGCCCCCCAGCATTTAAGTCTCTCGTTCATGGTACAAAGAGGGGTACATATAGAAGAGTTGCCATCTCCACCTGAACAGCCTTCTCGAGTTACGGGGACGCTTAAAAATGGACCTGTATTTGTTCTGGGGTGCTGTCTGCTTCTTGTTGTAAGTAATAAAAGCTAGTTTACCTGTGCTAAGGCTCTGGGAGCCTTTAGTGTGATCAGGCTCTGATGGGAAGGAGGTGATATTCATGGAGGAGTCACTACTAGTGACTGGTCCCCTATTTCTAATGGCCTTCTGGTTATTTAGAAATCTGGGACAACCTGTGAGTGTCTCAGAGAAGAAAGATATGGTGATCTACTTCCGAAAGGTCATAGCCATTGAAAACCCTATGGAGTGCAGTTCTACTCTGCAACCCATGAGGTCATCATGAGTTGGAATCAACCCCACAGCAACGGGAAGCCCAAGTTTAACCACCACCATAAAGGACACGTCTGGAATGGCCTCAAACCAAACCCATTGCTGTTGAGTCGATTCCGATTCATAGTGACCCTAGAGGACAGAGTAGAACTGCCCCACAGGGTTTCCAAGGAGTGGTTGGTGGATTCAGACTGCTGACCTTTTGGTTAGCAGCCGAGCTCTAAACCACTGAGCCACCAGGGCTCTGTATCAAGCAAGCCTGGTCATTCTGATGTAGGTGGTACTTTGAACAGACTTTGAGAAACATTGCTTAGACTCTAGGATAACACTGTCCAAAAGAAATACAGTGTAGGCCATGAATGCAAGCTATACATGTCATTTTAAATTTTCTAGTGGACACATTTAAAAAGTTGAAATATGACAGGTAAACATTAATGTTAATAATGCATTTTAATTACCCCTATGTGTTCAAACAGGAGCCCTCGTGGATAAGTGGTTAAAGAGATCGGCCACTAACTGAAAGGTCGGGGGGTTGGAATCCACCAGCCGCTCTGCAGGAGAAAGATGTGGCAGTCTGCTTCCGTAAAAGATTTACAGCCATGGAAACACTATGGGGCAGTTCTGCTCTGTCCTGTAGGGTTGCTATGAGTTGGAATAGACTCAACAGCAATGGGTTTGGTTTGGCTATGTAATCAAAATATTACTTAAAGTTGGAATTCATATAAAAATGATAAATGAGATATTTTGTAGTTTTTCATACTGAGTCTTTGAAGTCCTGTGTGTATTTGATACTTACAGCACATCCCAATTCTGATCAGCCACATTTCTAGTGCTCCATAGCAACAAGGGACTAGTGGCTGCCATATAGGACAGTTCAACTCCAGAACTGGAGAGAGGGACACAGTCGGGGCTTGGTTTCCCAGCGCAAATCATAAGTGAGGGTCAGATGAGCAGCTGAGTAGATCTTCATACCAATCGCTGCATCAGACATGTACACAAACTGGGACTGGGAATTAAAACATGTTGATTAGAATCTAGACATGCCCACTTGGAGGGGATGGAGAGAGATGAAGGAACAGGGAGTCTCTTGGGTTAGGTGAGGGTGAGTCTCTCAGTCCCTGAGGACAGGATCTGGGATCTCCCATACTTCTTTTGGTGTCCTTCTGAAGGGCGAAGGAGGGGCTTGGAAGTGCTTAAAACAGCAGGGCTGTGCTACATACAGTTTAGTTATCTGTAAAATGAAGATAACAGAAAAGATCATCTCTAAATCCCTCTCATCACTAAATCTAGATGATTCTGAGACTATGAGAACCATGCTGTGCATATATCTGCAGAGAATGACTATCTTTTTCCTACTCGGAGAAAATTTTCTTTCGTATGGTTCATGCCTAGTCAGCTTCCAGCTATCTGGAGCGGAGGCTTAAACTTTAGCATATAGTATCTTTGGCTAATATGTACAGAATTTTGGTTTATATCCATATCTAGTTCTAACTCTTAAAGGGCCAAACCTCTTTCCTTGAATGACAATTTTAAATTTCACTTAAACAGAAGGTACCATAGCTTGGATAGAAAAATATACAGTTGGTTGGTGTCTTAGTTATTTAGTGCTGCTGTAACAGAAATACCACAAGTGGATGGCTTTAACAAACAGAAGTTTATTCTCTCAGAGTCTAGTAGCTAGAAGTCCGAATTCAGGGCGCCAGCTCCAGGGGAAGGCTCTCTCTCTTGGCTCTGGAGGAAGGTTCTTGTCATCAATCTTTCCCTGGTCTAGGAGCTTCTCAGGATGAGGAGCCCGGGTCCAAAGGACGTTTTCTGCTCCTGGTACTACTTTCTTCCCGGTATGAGGTCCCCTTCTCTCTGCTTGCTTCTCTCTTTTATATCTCAAAACAGACTGACTAACCTAATCTTGTAGACTGAGTCCTGCTTCATTAACATAGCTACCTCTAATCCTGCCTCTTTAACATTATAGAAGTAGGATTTACAGCACATAGGAAAATCACGTCGGATGACAAAATGGTGGACAATCACACAATACTGGGAAACATGGCTTAGCCAAGTTGACACACATTTTGGGGAGACACAATTCAAACCATAAGAGTTGGTTATCCACAAATTGTCCAATGGCATGACTTTTGAATTGCATAAAATGGCTTCACTGTGTTGTCTATTTGACGTATATATGGAGAGTTCAAAAAACAAAATATAGAGTTTTTAGGCATAGCATTTTGCAACTTGTAATTCATTAAAATTTGAATTCAGAATTAGACTATAATTCAGTTTGCTTAAGGTTACTGGTATACATAGTCACATATATCAACACATCCTAATGGTTCAACTACCTACTATCTTACACATGTACACAAATGGTTTGCACTTGACTACTAACCTAAAGGTTGCTGGTTTGAAACCACCAATGGCCTGTGGAAGAAAGGCCTGATGATCTGCTTCTGTAAAGATTATAGCCAAGAAAACTATGGAACAGTTCTATTACGTAACACATGGGGTTGCCCTGAGTCTGATTTGACTTGATGGCTACAGGTTACACATATACACAGATACAGATACACCGATGCATAATCAGTCAATAGTTACTGAGCTTGTATTTAATAACACTACACCAGAAACATGGGCCAAAGTGGAATCAAGTAAAAATATAAGATATGGTTCTCACAAACTATTAGGAGATATGAAACACAGATAATACAAAAGCATATTTACCCAGGGCCTGGTAAATGGTATAATAAGTTCATAAATAGTTTAGATGAGGGAGAGGTTATTATGGGCTAGATTGGTAGAGGCAGGATCCTCGAAACCAGTAGACTTCAAATTGGGCTTTGCTGCTAAGTTTAAGGTTTGTAATACTGCAGCCATGGGTCCATTGTATAATCCAGTATAGTCGCTTTCAATGATTAATGGGCTACTAATGACCAAGTAGCTGCATCCCAGTATAGTTTCTGTTTAGCATGTGGTGAATTTCAGCTAGCAGGGGAGTTTCCCTCTTCTAGCTCTGGTAGGCAAGAACATAGACTGAGGCTTATAATAGCCCGTGGAGATTTCTCCACACCCAAAAGGGGACAGAGTAGGTGAGCTCCTTTACACAAAGGAAGGATGTGGGCTAGCATGTTCTGCACCAGCAGAGATAGTGGAAGGAAGAAAAGGGGGAAAGTATAGATTAGAAACTCAAGTTCCACTTTTTTGTTAACACAACTGCAAATTAGTATATGGTAATATTAATCATCATGCGCAGTCAGCTTTAGTCTTCTCAGTTTTAATTGGTCCCTTGGACAATAAAAACACAAATTTTACTAATTTTTCCACCATGATAATGCTAATTAAAATGTTTTGCATTTCGTATCAGAGCTTTACACAAGCAATGGATCAGAGAAGTACAACTAAAAATGTCTGTAGATATTGCTTTGAAATACTGTTCTTAAAATGCTACACTATCGTTGAAATCAGAGCAGAAACCTGAAATCTTGGCTGTATTACATCACGCTCACTCCCACAGTATATCCTAAATAATTTTCAAAGAGTCATAAATTATGGTGAACAAGGTTCTAAGGCTGTTAGACTGCTAGACTAAGGAATGACTGTTGCAAGTCATTCAGAGCTAGTTGTAAATGATTAAAGTATAAGTTCAAGTGAAAGAGAGAAACTGAGAGAGAGATATAGAAACATAAAGAGATTGAGAGATGGACATAGAGATAGGGAGAGAGACAGACACACATACACAAAGTTCACGTATGCACTCACATTGGGTGGAATCGGCAGACAAAGCCTTGTTTAGAGCCATTTGGAATTTACATTTAATCTGTCCAAATACAGTTTTTGCATTCCTTAACCCCATGACTGTATTAAAGAACAAGCTCTCCAACACTTTCCAAAAGTGGAGGTCTCTGTTAGACTGATAACTCTATAGTGGTCACAGTTGGTCACATATCAAAGCACCTTAAAAATAAGGATCCCTGAGTCTTGTACCAAGAGATTATAATTTAGTAAATCTAGAGTAATTTTAATGCAGCTAGCTCCGGGGCCTACTTTTGGAAACCACTCTTTCAGCCCATTACTTTTTCCTCTTCTCATACTCAAAGTGCAAGGAATGGCCAGTTCAAGCTGGAAATAATTTTATATTCTTCTTAACACATTTCTACAGAAGCTGATCTAAAATGAAACAATAATCAGTTGTGGAAGAGCTGTGTGTAAAAAACCTGTTTGAATAACATGTTGAATATTTGTCTCAGCAACCCAAACTTTTAATTTTCAAGGAGTCAACCAGAATTCTGCACTGTGTGGTAAACCATCTTAAGTCTGTAAGTTGATTTTTCTATCCCTCTTTGACTACGACGGAAACCTTGGTGGTGTAGTGGTTAAGAGGTATGGCTGCTAACCAAAAGGTCAGCAGTTTGAATCCACCAGGCACGCCTTGGAAACCCTATGGGGCAGTTCTACTCTGTCCTGTAGGGTTGCTATGAGTCAGAATCGACTCGATGGCAAAGAGTTTGGTTGTTTTTTGTTGACTACGAGAAAGTAGAACTAACGATTCCCGATGTGTATTTATTCTGATGTGCAATGTTCAGGTATGTGAACTCTATCACAGTACACAAAAATAAATAAAGATAGAAGGTTATAAAGATGTAACTGGATACTAAGGCATGATCTTTGGGAGGAAATATCTAAATATTGAGACAAATTACATATAGTATATTAGGGAACAGGTTGTGGACTGGAGGGCGTGGTAAATTCAGTTTACACAACAAGCTTTTAGAAGTGGTATACCTGAGGGTGATAGGAATTAGAGTAGCCACAGTCTAGCCCTATGAGAAGTTTGTTTGTTTTTCCTACTACAGCCAATTGAACACAAAGGAATAAAAACTTCAACATAAGGGAATCCAAAATCTTTGTCTTACGCATATCTATATCTTTGTCCATATCCATATCTATATGCTTTGGGTTACAGAAACAAAAATCAAACTCAAAATGCTTTTGATAGTAAGAACCTATATCACATAGCAAGAAATCCAAAACTAGGCAGGTACATGATTGATTAATTAAGTGATTTAAAGATATCATCAAAGACCCCTGTTCCTTTCATATTTTCACCCTGTATGCTCACATCGACTCTGTCCTTGGATAACCCCCTTTAGGGGTCACATGCTGATAAGATGATGTCCAGTGGAAGAAGAGACACTCTTTCTTCTGCACATCTCTTTATTAAGCACAGAAAACATTTCCCCAATCTCCCTGTCAAATTTCCCCTCTCGTTGGCCAGAGTTGCATCATCTTTCCATGCCCAAACCAATTACCAGCAAGGTGAATGGGGCCATGATGACTGATGTAGACCAATCAGGAGTTAACTGTTGGAATCAAGGTTAGGATCACCCTGCCCCCAGAACAAAATTTGGGTTATAGCAACTATATTAAATTAACAATGTTCCTTCTCCCCTATAAAAATATGTAATATTAAAATCTATAGGAAAGTTATATATATTAAAATCTATAAGAAATACAGTATATATAAGGATTTCATGGGCTATTGTAGGCAGAATTTTGTCTCTCGTACACTTTGCCCCCTGGTGTTACTGCCAGCAAATATGTTACCTTATAAGGCAAAAGGGAATTAAGTTTTCAGATAGAATTAAGATTGTTAATTGGTCTTAAAATAAGGAGATCATCTTGGATTATCCAGGTTACCCAATGTAGTCACAGGGTCCTTAGATTCAAGAAATGCAGGTGGCCTCTAGAAGCTGGGAACAGCCCTCAACTGATGGTCAGCAAGTAAATGGGGACCTATTCTTCCCCTAGAGCCTCCAGAAGGGAACAGAGTCCTAACTTTGGACTTGGCGAGACTCAAGTACAAAATTCGGTTGTTCTCTACAAACTTATGATCTATAGAATCATAAGATAATAAATGGGTGTTTTTATTATCTCACAGTTTTGTTGCTAAATTTGTGGCGTTTTTATACAGCAGCAACAGAACACTAATATAGATCGTACAGCACTTTCTTTTTCAGAATCCATTTAGTCATTTTCTTAAAGAGAAGTTTGAACCCTGTTATTACAATCTGAAATATCTATGCCCAGGACCTTTATCAGGAGAAGACAGTGTAAGTGGTATAGTAAAAGTCAAACGTGAGTTCAAATCTCAGTTCTGTCTTGTATAATATGGGTAAACTGGGGAAAGTTATTTGATCTCTCTGAGCCTCAACTTCTTAATTGGGGATAGTGCCTCTTGTTGATTCCTACTGCATAAGGCTGTGGTGAGGATTAAATCAAACAAAAACGTAAAGCTACTAACAGGAATGCTCGAAAGTAATAGGTGCTTGAATTTTTGTTAATCTCTTCTGTCACCAACATAACTTCCTCTTGCCCCCAATTGTGGAAGGTAAAGAATCAGCAATGTTCAGACACATGTGATCTTATCCTTAAGATTTTCCTAGGACCAATGGTTAGATGCACACCTCCTTTTGCTTAGATGCCAGTGGTTTATCTCATGGACCTCCCATGTGAATCTTGTCGGTCATGGGTTCCAGGCAGCAGAGTACAGTTTATCTAATTGGAAAAATCCTGCTGGAAACTCCCATACCAGACCAGTTTCTTTATTCTTGTCAACTTTCTTGAATGAGGTTTCTGAAAAGATGTCCACAGGGAGATCCTCCTGTTAACTCTTTAAGGTGGTTAACATACAAAACTTGAAATAAACATTACGTGAAATAATGGTTGTGTCATGTCTAGCAGTCTGTCTGCCACATATTAAGTGTTCAACACATATTAATTCTTTCTGTCTTTCTCCTCCACTGATTAAAAGCTCTTTGATGGTAGGCATTGTGTAGTGTGTACTTTTATATACTCAGTACCCAGGCTAAGCAATAAATTAATATCTGTTGAACTAAATCACTATGTTACAATAAGATTAATTATAACAGTGGAGCCAGAAGCTTATCTATAGTTCTTCTAAACCAGTGGTTGTAAAATTTTAGGGTGTATCAGAATCATCTAGAGGGTTTATTAAGACCCAGATTTCTGTGTCCCACATTGATTCAGTAGGTCTGGGGTGAGCCCAGATAATCTGCATTTCTTACAAGTCTGGAGGTGATGCTATGCTGGTGGTCTGAAAATCACACTTTGAGAATCACTGTCCTACAGTGTCCTTTTCCATAAAGTCTGATCATTGGCTCAAGTACAAATGATTCTTCAACTAAGCTATGTAGGTTATATTGCACATAGCTAGATGCTAGTACTGTAAAGATAAAAGGTGCACCCCCTGCACTAAGGAAGGAGATTTCCAAGCAAGAGACAATTATAAGGTAGTATGATAGTTCTGGAGCCCTGGTGGCACAGTAGTTAAAAGCTCAGCTGCTAACCAAAAAAGGTCAGCAGTTCCAATCCACCAGCCACTCCTTGGAAACCCTATGAGGCAGTTTTACTCTGTCCTATAGGGTCACTATGAGTCAGAATTGACTTGACAGCAATGGGTTTGGTTTGGTTTATGATGGTTCTGTCCCAGAGGTGTCACAGCATGGATGGGAGAAACTTACCAGGACTGGATGACAGGACCAGCCTCATAGTTAATGGGGCCAAGTGAAAAATGAAAATGTGGGGCCACTGTTCAGATGACAACAGCACAGCATTGAACCAAGAGTGGGGCCTTCTAAGCATGAGACCCTACGTAACTGCATACATCCGTGACCCAGCCCTGCTGCAAGAAGAGGGAGGTGAAACAGGGTAAGCTTCCCTGAAGAAAGACACCTTCCTTGAGGAAAGAAGACTCTTAAAGAGGAGAGGCTGACAAGCCTGAAAAGACAGGAAATATAAAGACAGATACTTGGAAGAATAGTGTAGTGGGCCACATCAGTGAGTGCTGTGAGGAGCAGATCAGAAAGGATGTGAACTCCATCCAGAAGGTAAGGACTTGAAGCAGGAGGACAGACATGCTTATTTGCATCTCAGAAAGATTACTGGGAATAGCGTGGAGAATGGGCTGGAGGGTGAACCTGGTGACAAGGAGACATTGAATATGTTAAGGCAGTGTAGTAGGCGGAATAATGTTCCCCAAAGATATCAGGTCATAACCCCTGAAACCTGTGAATGTCACCTTATATAGCAAAATCTTTGCAGATGTGATTAAAGATATTGAGATGAGGAGATCATCCTGGATTATCTGGGTGGGACCTCAATGCAATCATAAATGTTCTTATAAAAAAGAGGCAGAGGGAGATTTGACACAGACAGAAGAGCAGAAGGCATTGTGAATACAGAGGCAGCAACTGGAGTGAGGCAGCCACAAGCCAAGGAGTGTCAGCAGCCACTAGCAGCTGGAAGAGGCAGGGAATGGATTTGTCCCTCTAGGAAGTGTGGCCCTGCTGACACCTTGGTTTCAGCCCAGTGAGACTGATTTTGGACTTCTGGCCTCCAGAATTCTAAGAGAATAAGAGTGTACTGTTTTAAGTCACCAAGATTGTGATAATTAGTTATAGCAGCCATAGGAAACTAATAGAGACCATAGGCTGGCAGGAAAGGCTGACAGCCTAAACTAAGCCTATAGCCAAAGGAATGGAATCAAAATCCACAAAGGAGAAAAATCAGGACATGTATGGAGTGATTGTGCGTGAGATGTGGAAGAAGGGGACGCTCTCCTGGATGGCTAATCGGTTTCTATTTCAAGAGCCTGTTATTCCTAAGTACAGGGTATGCCAGGAGGAGAAACTGGTTTGGAGAATTTAATCCTGGGTTGAGTTTTATGCTTAGAGCTTTTGATCTTCCCAAGGGCACCCAAGTTTAGGTGTCTGGGTACCTGACCAAAATGCTAAAAGGGAAAACTGTAACTACGGACTAGTTATTTATGTCATGATAGCCCTTTATCCACACTCTTATCTTTATAACATTTTATAAATTTGATAAATTTAGTAAAGTTCATCTGTGTGCAGCCTCAATCGTGGTGCTGGACACTTTGCCTTCAGGTAGGTGAGAGGCCAGTTGACCATATGCCCTGCTTTGCCCCTACATGTCAGCTTATACCTGTCGTCTGATTTGTTTCCCCTTTCACTCTCAAAAGGGAAACGTAGTAGACCATGTATTATGTGGGCATCTAAAGGGAGGATGTCGTTTTCATCTTACACTTCTCTGTCTAAGGAGCAAAGCAAAATAGTGTGCATGAGTAACTTGCTAAACATGCTGTTTTCTTTAGAATTTTTTATTTAGCCTTTGCGCTGGGGGAGAGGAGACAAAGTCCATGCTTGACTACTGAGTATTGGCCCCAGCGCCCTTCCTTAGTCGGAAAGAGTAAGAAATGGTGGCTTCCTGGGGAAAGTTTGGGCAGTTAAATGCAGAGTAAGGCTATGGGGGAGAAAAAAGAAACCAATTGTTTTCAGAGGCTTGCTGGAATGAGGGACAGAGACGGAAGACTGGGCTTTTAATTTTTTTATTATTTTCGGCTGCCTGAGATGTTTTTCATTTCCCAAACATTTGCTATTATCTTGTCAATATTTGCATCTCCATTCGTGGTTACTCAGTGTTCACTTTCAAATGAGCGTGCACACGTTCCATGGGATGGCATGCTGTCGTGTTCATTTTCTGTTTCCCGCCGCGCAGCAACACACCTGAACGAGCCCCCGCAATGTTCAGAAAGGCTGAGGCTGGTGCATGAAACATGGGCTTGGACATGTTATTATACTGTCAATCAAATGTGACACTGTAGGCATATTGGGTCCCTACAAAGGTGCCTTTGTTCCGTAACACGAAGTAGAGAACCTGACAGCCATTTTGTTGCTGGGGCGTACTGGTGCAATATGGTGCTAGGATCATTGTGGGGCGTGGAGTCCCCCCCTCTCCTCGCAGTTTCACAAGTGTGGGCTCCATGTTCGCAGTGAACAGACACTGAATAGAAAGCTATTGTACTGCATTAGTCACATGTGCTAAGTGGACTGAAATTTATTGAGTGCCAGGCACTACTAATCACTTCAGAAAGATAATTTATTTAATCATTGTAACAAGCCTGTAAGATAAACCAGTTGTGGAGGAATGGACTCCACCACATGGCAACCCCATGTGTAGCAAAGTAGAACTGTGCTCGATAGGGTTTTTTAATTTTAATTTTAATTTTTATTGTGCTTTAAGTGGAAGTTTATAATTCAAGTTAGTCTCTCATACAAAAATTTATACATACATTGCATTGTGACCCTACTTGCTCTCCCTATACTGTGACAGCACACTCTTCCTTTCCACCCCTGATTTCCCTGTCCATTCAACCAATTCCTGACCCTCTCTGCCTTTTCATCCGGACAAGAGCTGCGCATCTAATCTCATGTATCTACTTGAGCTAAGAAGCACACTCTTCACAAGTATAATTTTATGCCCCATAGTCCAGTCTAATCTTTGTCTGAAGAGTTGGCCTCGGGAATGGTTTTAGTTTTGGGCTAACAGAGAGCCCGGGGGCCACGTCTTCCAGGGTCTCTCCAGTCTCAATCAAACCATTAAGTCTGGTCTTTTTACTAGAATTTGAGTTCTGTACGCCACTTTTCTCCTGCTCTGTCAGGAACTCTCTGTTGTGTTCCCTGTCAAGGTAGTCATTGTGGTAGCTGGGCACCATCTAGTTCTTCTAGTCTCAGGCTTATGAAGTCTCTGGTTTTCCATAGGGTTTTTAATGGCTGATTGTTCACAAGTAGATTGAGGTGCTTGTGGGTGGACTTGAACCTTCAACCTTTTGGTTAGCAGGGGAGCAAGTTAACCATTTGCACCACCCATACATGAGGAAATACAGGCTTGAGAGGGCTAAGTTAGCTGCCTAATGTTACAAAGCGGGTGAAAGGCAGAGACAAGACTTGAATTTAGGTCTTTTTTTACTCCAAAATCTGTTCTTGTTTTAGTTCATCATACTGAAAGGTAAAATGTAAACACGAACACGCCAACTAAATTACTGGACCAAAAAGAACTTGTATCTGTATATATTCAGGAAGCCCTGGCGGTGGGGTGGTTGAGAGCTACGGCTGCTAACAAAAAAGTCCACAGTTAAATCTACCAGGCGGTCCTTGGAATACCTATGGGGCAGTTCTACTCTGTCCTATAGGGTCATTACAAGAACTTCATTAAATAAAACAGACCAGCATTCCCATGGCTTGTATCTATTTTCTGTGGCTGATATATGTACTACTACGGAGATAAAATTCCACCAAGATTTGAAACACACGTGTTCAGTAATGTCATGCTTTCACTTGTTTTAAATATTATCTAAAGGCTAAAAATCCTTGTAGAGCTTAGTTGTTGCCTCCTGCCTCTCTAAATGTTTTCTCAGTCTCTTTCATACTCTGAGTAGATGAAGAAATTAATCGTTATATTTTAATGGTAATTTGTATTTAAAGTTAAACTGGGGCTTGAAGCCAGTATAGGAATAGCATGCCATCCAACCGCCAGGATTCTTTATTGCTCTATTACAAGCGTTATTTCATGTCCTGCTGTTGAAGTCTATCCTCTTTTCAGAGCTTACAGCAAGTAATGCAGAGTGCTTTGTCATCCATGATATATGCTAAAATCACCGGTGGGGAGGTGTGAAGAAGTTTTATTCTCACCGTCTTTATGATGTTAATGATTCTCTCAACAAAAACCACTTCATTTTATGTAAAATTAAAAATTCATAACCTGTGAAACCCATCAAGACTTTGCCCGGGCAGACCATTGACTACCCCTGAAGTAAGTATAGTCAGTTTTGTTTGTACTGTTATAGACAAACAGGAAAAAAAAAGAAAACTTGAAAGATTCTTTGACCCTGCTTTTTGCCATCTGAATGGTCATGGTTGAGTGGAAAATCAATGAAGTGCTGTGAGAATTGCACCTCCGTGTTGCCGACAAGCCATACAAAAATCCAACTTTTCACATGAGATGAAGATTGCCTTTGCTTCATTTACTCTCTTAAGACACATTAAAATCAAAGTTATCACCCCATTTGACCATCTGTCAATTCTCACTACACAGCAAGTGGGTAGACTTTGTTCCTGGATCACCAGAATAGAAGGATGTTTTGTTGTTGTAGTAAATGGGTTTAGGCTTAAGAGACGGAAATAAATCAATGCAATTTATAAAGTTGGGGTGAAAGTGTTAGATGCAGTTTTCTAAACTACAGAGAGTTAAGTATGGATGAGCTGCAATAAATAAAGCATAGTTTTAGCAGTATACAAAAAATAAGTGATAAAGATGAAATAAATTTATTTGGAATAATTTTTTTTTTTTGGCTTTCATTAAATGCATAGAACAGTCCTTTGTTCATGGAATTGTATATTTCATGTTTGAATATAATACGGTAAATAATGTCTCCCAATTTTCCTGCTAAACTTTAATTTCCAAAGTTTTGTTTCTGGAGGTTCTCAAACAATTGTTCTCCCATTTATTAACAATGGACTGTCTTGTAACAGTGGTTTGTATTTTCAGGTTGAACATGCTGAATCCAGTTTGCTGACCCTGAACTCGGTTACTCAGGGGCGCTTGCTCTGTGGGTTCCGATTAATGGAACTTGTGTGGCCAACATTGTCAGAGCTGTTCCAGGGAAAGGGGCACCCTGGGCCTTGCTGACAAGCACACAGGGGCTCTTGTTCTTCTCACAACCAAAGTCCAACGTTTACTTCCTTGGTTTACCATTTGCAGCAGATTAGTCTCTCTTGATTAAACTGATTTTACCAGGCGTGACCAATACGGAGAGGCAAGCAACTGTCAAGAACCAGCCAGTTATAGATTCTTCCGAACATGGTTTTATACAGAAATTTGTAATTTAATCCATTGGAAAAATAAGCAAAAATTAAGAAACCATAAAAAAGTGTTGTATTTGAAAAAAGAATAACTGAATAATACCAAAATCCATCTGAAATGATTTCCACTCAATAAGGACAACTTGTACTTTCAAGGATCAATTTGTTTCGGTTAAAAATCTCATTGAATTCTAATAGTATCACTATATTCCTATGAAAAGTAATGTAATAATAATAATAACAGTAAAATAGTGTTTCTTGAAATGCGTTCTGTGGAATACTAGATTTCACTAGTTAATAGGTATTCTGGTTTAGGCAATACTTTATATCAGAAATTTCTTGCGGAGTCACAATGCTCATTTTGATATTAGATAGAAATGCCTATAATAAAGAAATGTAGTTAACTTTTTCAGCTCTGTTTTTCCCAAATCTATTTCAATGCAGAATCTCTTTTTTGCCTTAATGTTTACTTTTATTTTACAAAACTAATTTTTTAAGAACTCACTTTGGAAAATGCAACCAATGACAACTGAAACAAGTTTCCAGAGGTCATTATGGTCTTATCACTTTCAAGAATGCCTTCACCTCTACCTCTAACTCATAAATGTTGGTTTAGTCAATAATCCCTCCCTTTTTTTTTCTGTCTTTCCCCCACCATTTTCCAGAAGAAAGCTGTATAATTTTGATAACTTGCTTTTCATTTATTTCCAATAGTTTGTAAAAACAAGAAGCTGGCAGTAACCTCTGTGTCTGTCCATAGTGGAGGGACAGATAAAATGTAGTATTTGCTGGGGATAGAATGTGCTTTTGCATTCAGAAATGTGAGTTAACTTGATACATTGCAGCACAGAAGTTCTCAAAGATGCAATATTCAGTCAGATAAAGTGTGGGCAAGACCAAGATTTATAGCACATGCTATTTAAGAAGCAAAAATTTTCAGTAATATTCATATGTTATTATATAATTAATGTTGCAGATACTATGTATGTATTAGATAAATAGATCTAAATAAATATATCAATAGATCTAAATAAACATATGGAAGGTGAATTGAAAAGACATGTATTAAATATACTAGAGTTGAGTGTCTAGGGCAGGAGACAAATGAGGTGCTAGGGAAAGGAGATGATAGGAAAATATTAAATAAAGTGAATAAATAAAATAAAATAAAGTAAGGTCCTTCTCTGGGCCAATGGTGATACTCTCCCTTGACTCAATTCTGGGCACTTAAGGTAAGAAAGGAAGTAAGAAGGAAGGAAGGAAGCAAGAAAGGAGAGAAGGAAGGAAGGAATGAAGGAAGAAAGAAAGCGAATGAAAGCTCACGGGTGATTCTGATATATGTGGTCCATGTTCCACATGAGGAGTTGCCCTAGGTAAAAAGCACTCTGAACCTCTTGGCAGTCAAGGCCTTGACCCCCAGTGCATAATCACCTTTATTTGCAGTTGGAGAGACACTGTGTTCTCCTTACTCAAGCTGCTGGAATCTAAATAAAGCTGCTATTCCCAATGTTCTGAAAATTCTAATTTTATTCCCAATTAAACAGACCCTTTTGCATCAGCCAACTCTACAGGGTGCCTTAGAGTGTCTTCCTTCAGTCTTCTTTCAATTGATTATTTGAGTTCATTGTCGTTATGGATTGAATTGTGTCCCCCTAAAATATATGTTGAAGTCCTAACTTCTGTACCTTTGAAAGTAACTTTGTTGGGAAATAGGGTTATTCTTTCGTTATGTTAATTAGCTCATACCAGACTAGGGTGGGTCCTAAACCTAATCCCTTCTGAGTAGTGTCTCATAAAGAGGAGTAGAGACACAGGAATACAGAAACACAGGGGAAGACACCATGTGAGGATATTAGTCTACAAGTCAGAGGGCCAAGAAACACCCAAGGCTATTGACAAGGAAAGACACTCCCCTAGAGCGAACACAGAGAAAGCATAGCCCTGGTCACACCCTGTATTTGTACTTCCAACCTTCCCAACTGTGAGAAAATCAAATTTTCTCTTTTAAAATCACCCATTTATGGTATTTTTGTTATGGCAGCACTAGGAAACCAAGACAATTGTGAAATGGTACTACAAAATAGAGGTGCTTCTCTTTCAGAATTTAATTTAAATTAGCAGACTCTTGTATTGTCTATCTAGCAAGAAGAAATGAATGAACTCTCTTAAGAGTCTTGCATCTAGCCCTATCTTTGCTTGCTTAACTTATTGAAGAACAAGAAATGGTCAGTACAACGGAAGATCGAAGGTCATGGTACTAGTTGCTTGGTGACCCTGTATCTCATTAACCAAAGACCTCCCAACTTATACACCCATTATGTGACCCTTGCCAATGCAAAATCAATCAACTGCGGATACTTTCTTACATAAAGTCAGTGGTACTCAAAATTCTGAGAGAAGACTCTTGGCCTTTTCTGACCACCCAATTGTTTCCTTTTATTGCATCCATATTTCTTATGAGATACAATTTGAAAGGAAGTCATTCATCTGGATGCATTGCTTCTAAATATCCACCACAATACCTGACATGTTATGATTTTACTTTTATATCTTCAGGTCCTGCATACTTTCTCTCCCCTAAGAGTGCCTGGCATCAAGGCCGGCTGCCTAGCTGCAGGTGACTAAGGTCTGCATCCTCCAGGTGCATCTCAGCCAAGGAACCATTAGAGTTGCACCTGGGAATCTACAGGGCTCCTTTCTTGATGAAGGGCTCCTTCTGAAAGCAGTCAGATGCCCTCAAGCCCATTGTCAGTGTGAGGAGGGACTCTATGTGTGGTTAGTCTGCTTGAACGTCCAGATCCCTAGTTCCAAACTTGTTTTCTAACTAGGACTAAAATGTAGAGTTGAGTCCCAACTCTGTTAGTTGGGGCCCAGATTCTCCTGCCTAATTCCTCAGTGATTTTAACCCTACTTCTATATCTGATCACTTGGCCAGCCTCCACCTGTTTGTGCTTGTACACTCAGTTGAATCTTAAAATGACCACTGCATTTTCTTTGGCAATATCATGGCCACTCACTAGTATATTGGCACCAACCCTACTTGGGCTGGTGTTCACTCCACCTTCTTGGACTTGAGTCCTTTGTGACATCTGTTCCTAGCCACTCTGAAATGGGCAGCAAAACTCTCATCATTGAAGAAATCAAGTGCATCTTGTAATAAAAATGACTTCCTTTCATTTATCTGGACTGAGGGTCTCCAATGTGAATGTAGAAAATTATTAACATACATTTTTGGTGTTTGAGGTTCTTAGAATGTTGAAAAAATAAAACTCATGACGAAGGAAAATTAGGTTGGAACATGTATTTTGAGACTTTTAGTACATTTTAGAATGAATGTGGGTATTCCTGGTCTTTGGAGCGGAAAGCTGATGGAACATCTTCTCCAAGGTGAAAGACACAATGAGAGGAAAAGAACCAGCTGTTCTTTGTATCTGCTGGAGACACAAATCAGAAGAAAAGCAAAAGCAACAGAGGATAGTAGGATCATTAATCACTTTCACATAGCCGGAGTGAAAAGAAAGATGGCCACCTTCCCTCAAACATTCATGAGTCTGGGGTAACTTTCATTTCATCCATTCTGCTACTCGATAAGCTGATATTATAGTAATGAACAACATGCCATATTGGTGAGATTTGAATTGAATGTGCAAATCTGTAAGCATTTCTGGCTGCTTGCGTGCTTTTGTTGTTGAAATGAAGTGCTCTATAGTATTGAATCATTATTTCATGCCAATTGTATTAGTGTTCTGAAGGGCATTGCAAATTATATTTTACTTTTTTTTGTAGTTGATTAACATCATATAGCTGATTGTGTTCTGTTTCTGCTGTAAGATACTGGGAATCTTTTTAGAGGAAAAGAAAAAGATTCTTTACAGCATAATCATTTTTTCACTCAAATTTTCCACTGCACCTTTACGAAACAGGTCAGAGAGGATAAAAAAATAAAGACAGAAGAAAGCAGAGGTCTGAGAGAACTGGAGACCCCATGGGTTTCCCAGGAAGAATTTTCTTTCCCCTTCCTTTTCCTATGTACATCTTGGGCCCTTTTAGAAAGGCCATGCGTTGAAACAGAGGAGAAAAGAAAGAACCTGGTAAAGATAAAAAGTAAATGTTGTTAATAATCGCTAATGAGCCCTCCAGAACAGACAGGGTTTCTTATTGTCCCTCTAGTCTATATAATCTATAAACAAAAATATAATGATGGATTTCATATGATTATTCTTATTCTAAAGAGCGCTGCTGGTGCAGTGGTTAAAGTGCTCAGCTGCTAACCAAAAGGTCAGCAGTTTGAACCCACCAGCTGCTCTCGGGAGAAAGATGTGGCAGTCTGCTTCCATAAAGATTACTGGTTGCTGTTGAGTCAAGTAGATTCCGACTCATAGGAACCCTATAGGGAAGAGGAGAACTGCCCCTGTGGATTTCCAAGGAGTGGCTGGTGGATTCAAACTGTTGGCCTTTTGGTTAACAACTGTAGCTCTTAACCACTGAGCCACCAGGGCTTCTCCATAAAGATAACAGCCTTGTAAACCATATGGGACAGTTCTACTCTGTCCTACAAGGCCTCTATGAGTTGGAGCCAACTCAACAAAATTACACAATCAGTTTAGAATACTAAATAATGGGGATGGTGCAAGACTGGGCAGCGTTTTGTTCCATTGTACATGGAGTCACCAGGGCTTGGGGGCTGACTTGACAGCAGCTAACAACAACAATGTAGATATCCTAAGCATTTAGTCAGTTGTTATTAGGGCCACTAAAGGTAGTTCATGTGTGTGAATGGGCTCTCCAGATATTTCCAGCATCCTTAGAGGCAGCCAGAGGTAAGTGCTTCGTATGGTAGCCTAGCACATTTCACCTTCTTAATCTAAAACCTTCAGAGTTAGATACTAGTGAATGAGTTATGAGCAGCCATCACAAAAGGGAGCAACAATTAAGTGTCATTGAAAGGGACTTCAGCTTTGCTTTTCTTTAGTCATCAGTTGCTTCATTGACCCACATGTTTAAATTTTCTTTGACAACATAGGCGTGTATTGCCAAAAGTATTTTTATGAGCAGTCATTAAGAATATTATTTTTTAGAAAACAGCCATAATATGATATGTTTGATCAAGCAATATGATAGGGACTGAAGATATTTCACCCATGGACATTTAATAATTATTATTTATTGAGCACATACTGTCCCAGACACTGTTCTAAGCCCTTTATATGTGTTAGCTCATTTCCAGCTCATAACAACCCTGTGAGGTAGTTCTTAGGAAACTGAAGCACAGAGAAATTAAGTTATAAGTTATTAGTTACCCAAAGTCACCCAACTGGTAAGTGGAGGAGAACAGAGGTTTTGAGCCAGGCAGTCTGGCTTCAGAGCTCAAGCACTTGAGTCCTATGTCATATGTTCTTCTCTCCCTATATTTTTCGAGACTAGTAGAAGAGAGCCCTGGTGGCGCAGTGGTTAAGAGCTCAGCTGCTAACTGAAAGGTGGCAGTTTGAATCCACCAGCCACTCTCTGGATGCCCTATGGCGCAGTTCTACTCTGTCCTATAGGTCCTCATGCATTGGAATTGACTCGATGGCAATGGGTGGTGGAGGAGAAGATGGTAGTGATTTCTGACCTTGATTATTACTGTCTTGTCAAGGATCTGATAGCAAGAGAGTTTATCAAATGATTATATCATATTGATCTGTCATTGACACATTATCTTTTTCAGGAAAACTGATCTCAACAACCTGACCTATCTTTCTCTTTTCACTTTCTGTTGAAGGCACCACTATCTTTGTAGTAACACATATTCAAAATATGAGATACCACACTCTTTGTTTACCTGCCAAATTCCTTTTCAACTTTCAAGATTTAGTTAAAGAATTACCCACTCTCTGACGCTCTCCACACTTCTTAGACTTTTGTTACGTTTAGTGTTCCCTTGGACTGGCTTCTCTTGGTTCCCAAATGCTAGCGTCTACAACAATTACCTCAGAGTCACCTAAGAGCTGGAGATCTTGGACCAACCCTGAGAAATTCAGATTTAGTATGTCTGCCCCAAAATATGTTTTGAAAAAAGTTCTCCAGTGATTATGATGCTCGGTCAGGTTTGGGAGCTACCCAGGACTGAACAGCACCCACCACCTTCCCTGTGCGTTACCTTGAACCTCATTTCTGGAACCCAACCCTATAACTGGCACAAACTAGATGCTCAGCAAACACTGCTGAAGCAATGCAAGTAAGAAATGACTCAGATCAAGTCACCATCAGGGAGATTTTTGGAAAAACAAATTCTAGAGCATATGTTGGCATCATCCCAGCTCATCCCTAATTGTTCTGTCATCAGTATCACTTGTTGATTATTTATAAGAATGACTGAAATCAGTAAGGAGCAACTTCATTATACTCTGTAAATTCTACTGTCAGAGCAGATAATTTTATAGTACAATTTGTAAAGAGTTTGATTATCAGATGAGCAGCATTTTACATTTGTGAAACTTAAGGAGTTAAGTTAGTTATTTAGAAGACACAGATTACTAGAATGACACTATCCAGAGCTTGGGATAACTGAAGCTCATTGTACTAAAATTGCCCATGAGATTGAAGAATTACATTGGATATGTAGAAGTAACTGTTAGCTTATCAAAACAAATAATAAATTTTAATTCACTTAGCCACTTTTAATTTTAATTGACTTTGAACATATTAAAAAGTAAACAAAAAAAAAACCAATACTGTCATTATTTACCTTTTTCATACTTGCTTAACCATTTCTAAATACAACAGATAATTGAATCATGACCAAAACCAAAACCAAAACCATTGCTGTTGAGTCAATTCCAACTCATAGCGACCCTATAGGACAGAGTAGAACTGCCTATGACAATTCTCCCTAAATGCTTCAGCATGCAGCTCCAAAGAAGCATTACCATTATTCTACATAACACAATGCCATTATCACAGCTAATAATATTAATAGTAATTCAAAAATAACATCTAATGCTGAGTCTATACCAAAATTTCAGTGACTGTTATCATAATACATTTAATAGTCATTTATTTTTAAAAAAGGTAAAGCAGAACCACTCAAAAATGATGTCCCTCGAGTTCCGGCAAAATGGCCCTGTAGGCAGAAGCACCACGCCGACCCTCCACAGCAAAGATCCGAAAAACTAAGCTGAACAGAGAATACAACAATCCTGAAACCCTAAAACATCAAATGAAGAGATAAAGAACTCAGCCAAGCACCAAATGGAATGAGAAAACTGACAGAGAATGGAGAGCAAGGAGAGAT
>NW_004443954.1:19516965-19547037 GCF_000243295.1 Trichechus manatus latirostris | reverse complement strand
CAAGGGCCAGAAAGCAGAAGGGGAAAAGGAAGCTGGTGATAGGGAACCCAAGGTTGAGTAAGGATATTGTTGATGTGTTGTGAGATTGTTAACCGTTGTCATAGGGCAACATTTGTAATAACTGTTAAATGAGAAACTATTTTGTTCTGTGAGCCTTCATCTTAAGTGAGAATAACAGCACAATTGGAAGAGAGTAGTCAATGTCACTGAACTGTGCATGTAGAAATTTTTGAAATGGTGTGTCTTTGTCTATGTGTATTTTCACCAAAAAAAAAAAAGGTTGAGAAGTTAGAGGGTTGATATGTTATGGGGTTGTTAACCAATGTCATAAAACAACATGTGTACTACTGTTTCATTAGAAACTATTTGTCCGGTAAGCCTTCACCTGAAGTACAATAAAACAATATAAAATAAAAAAAAAATGATGTCCTGCCTTCCTTTGTTAGTCTCTTAAGTTTCTTTGGTGCATCCATAGTCCATTGGCTCTCAGGCCAATTTTCCTTCAGAACGTTTGGCATTTTGATTTGTCTGACAGTTTCCTCATGATTTTGTTTAACTTGTTCCTCTTTTCCCTGTGTTTCCTGCAGTCTGGAAGTTAGATCTAAAGGCTTGATTAAATTCATGTTGAACCTTTTTGGCAGGAATGCTTCCCAGGTGAAGCTGTGGAGTTCCTGCTACATTATACCAGCAGGTACACAATTCTTGCTGTCCTCCAAATAATCCTATCAGCAGTCTATGGTGCACACTCAGTGTTACTAGGAGGGCAACCGCTCTGATAGCTTTGCTCTGAGAAGACTTTAAATGTCCTATTTGCCCAAAGATAAGTCTTTCATTGTCTCTGCCATAATTTTTGGAACTTCCACATTATTAACATTTGTTTTTACTGGCCTAATTGGAAGCCCTTGATAGGACTAATCTATTCAGCCACTCTCTGCCATTTGTACTTTATCTTGAACCATATTATTGGATTATACAGCTATTGATCCAGCAGAGTCCTTGGGGAAAAACAGCAGAGACACATAAGTCTTAATGGAAAAGAGAAATACACCAAAGTGGAAGTTAGCCAGTCCAGTTAGCTGACATTACAAGGGTCTCTTAACAGTTTCTTTGCTGTGGGATGGACAGAGCAATTAGTTTGTGGGTAGGGGGCAAAGGGCAAGGGGTAAAAAATAAAAAAATTTAAAAAAAAAATGAAGTCTAGGAAGGTTCTTACGAACCCCAACCTGCTACTATGTAATGCCGTCGAGTCAATTCCGACTCAGAATAGAGCTGCCCCAAGGGATTTCCAAGTAACGGCTGGTGAATTTGAACTGTTGACTATTTTGGTTAGCAGCCAAGCTTTTAACCACTGTGCCACCAGGGCTCCAGCATGTAATAACCAAAAAAACCAAACCCGTTGACGTCCGGTTGATTCCGGTTTATACTGTGCGGAATTCTCCATGTGGAGTTGTCCCAGTTCAATGCCACAATTTACTTTTACCATATCACCTTCTCTATTTATTTCTCTCTGAGTTTACCAATGAAAACACAAGATAGAGAATACTTAAAAGAAGGAACTAACAACTCTGATATACTTCTCATTCTTTTTTTATTTTTCTAACCCAAGCTATATCCTTTGAATGCATTTGCTTATTTTCCTCCATCTGCTGGATGAGGGCAGGGACTTTGCCAGCCTTGACTACTCTTGTATTTTCAGTGCCTAGAATTGTTCAGTAAATACGTTTATTGAATAAACAAATGAAAGAACAACCTGGAGACCAGCTGGAGTCTTTGTTTTCTGTCGTATGCGACTATTTCCTTGTTAATCCTATTAATTGTTTTTAATGGAGCGTATTGAATGATGACGTACTGGCTGAAACAATATGAAACCTATTTTCCTTATGTCAGTTCCATACCGTTCTAAAGAAAGAATATACCTTGTCTCATTTAATTGAGGGACTGTCTCTAGCTTTCTCTTGAATTATTTTAGGAGTATTTTCTGGGATCATGCATTTTGGATATAAGGAAGGAACAAGAGCTTAAACTTGTTTTTTTCCCCGTGATGTTTGGTTCCTCTGGTAATAGTATATATCAAATTGAAGGGATGGTTGGCATATACAGAAACTCAGACCAACCATTTTTTATTTGTTAGATGAAATGCAGGTCCACTTAAAAAATAGTCTTCCTGGCTTTCTCTCATGAGAAAATAGTAAATGAGTAAAGAATAAAGAGTTATAGATGTTGACCTTTGAAACGCTCCCCAAAGCTGCAGGAGTACCGATGGGAAGACATGAAAAGTCATTTCACTTATAATGAGATACCAAGCAGGCCTGTTTTCTTTTAAAACGTGGCATTTAAAAATACATTTACTTCTATTATGTACTGGCCTAACCTGCACAGGCTATTGCATATGACATATTACCCGAGCAGATGTTTTAGACAACATGCTGGCAGCAATGCAAGTAAAGGATAAAGTTTATAGTTTTGTTGCTTCCATCTCAGAGTTACACAGTTGAAGAAAGCTTTTTCATCAGGCAATTTATTGCAAATGCTATGTAAACTGCCTATTAATTTTATGCTTACTGTGCAGCAGAACTCTTTAATATGAAGAAATGAGGGAAAGAGACAACCAGATTGTTTTCTTGCACTGGATGTCTTCTTACCCTAGCAAAATCTTTCATAGCCGATTTGCCTCTGACCTTATGGATGAGGAAGCAGATTAGAGGGGCACACAGATATTTAGGGAACTACATTTCTCTTTAAAAGAGAAAAAAGGGAGAGAATCAGAAAGAAAGAAGTGATGATAGGAATTTTTTATCTTACTCCTAAGTTATAGAAGAAGCGTTAGGTGTTGCTGGGCTTCAGAAAAACTGTTCCAGGAAAACTATTGAATTCATTTTCCTGTCATGATCTCTACTACAATTTATATTATGAACTCAAAATAAGTCTGCTTAATATTTCATTAAAATGTATAAAGTATAAACAGAGTATTATGTTACATAATGCATTTGCAAGTTTATATTCAGATGTGGATGATTTCTGTATTCATGAAGGAATGACCTTCATACCTCAGTGGAGGATCACCATTTTATGCAATCTTATTATATTTTTATTTTATTTATATGCTGTATTAAAATATGACATTCATACCATCATCTCTAACAAATGTATTATCAATCAGAGAGGGCACAGAACCATCTCCGCTTTCACTAGGTTGCTGGCACAAGCGTTTGCCCTTAATGACTTGGCAATGCCACCTCAAGCTGTGCATATGCTCAAGAATTTGCATGTGTATTTCTGAAATTTGCCTTTCCTTACCCAAATGTGTAGAGAAATAAGAAAAAATAAAACCAAAAACCCACAATTTTCATGCGCGGAGTATTCCTAAATGACAAAGAAATAGAAATTTGGAGCACCCAAATCAAGCAAAACCCATTGCCGTCCATTCAGTTCCAACTCACAGGGACCCCATGTGTTACAGAGTAGAACTGCTCCAGAAGGTTTTCAGTGACTATGATCTTTATGGAAGCAGATCTCCAAGCCTTTCTTCAGCAGTGCCCCTGGGTGGGTTCAAATTGCTAACTTTTAGGTTAGCACCAAAACCAAACCTGTTGCCACTGAGTTGATTCCTACTCATAGTGACCCTATAGGACAGAGTAGAAGTGCTCCACAGGGCTTCCAAGACTATATAATCTTTCTGGAAGCAGGTTGCCACATCTTTCTCCTTCGGAGAAACTGGTGGGTTCCAACCTGTGACCTTTGCAGCCAAGCGCTGAACCTCTGTGCCACCAGGGCTCAGTGCAGCACAAACCATTTGCACCAACCAGGGACCTAAGACAAAATAAATTAATACTAGTCAATTAATAAAACACCACCGCCATCATAATGTAATCAGGATTTTGGAACAATTTCTGAATTTTACATGGAGAATTCATCAAGATAAACAGCTCAATTGACACTCTAGCTTTCCTCCCCAAGCAGGACTAATTCTGTTCTGACCAATCTTTTAGTTCCAAACTCCTACCCTTTAGGGTCACTGCGAGTCAGAATCGACTCGACGGTAATGGGTTTGGTTTGTTGGGTTTATAGGAAGCACTGAAGAAGCAAACCATTTGCATAAACTGGCTCCTTCTTCAGGTAGCAGGACAAAAATTGCTTATTTGGATTCAGGAAATATGTAAACATATAATATTTAAGAAAAATAATTTAAGATATTCTTTAAAAATTATTTAAGAAATTGAAGGTACGTATGCTATTATAGTTTCCATACGTAACGGTACTTTTTAGATGACGTTTTAATCTCAACATTTTATCTTCTTTTGTTCATCAAAAGTAAAAAATACTTTTTTTTTTTGTCATTTGTTTACCAGAAAGAGAAATCAATGATTCTATACCTACAAATAAAGTACAGTACAGAAAACTGCCACAAGATAGCATATGTCTTTTGTTTTCTAAATTAGTAGCAGAAAGAACTGCAGCAAATTTCTGATTTTTTTCCACTGCTAGTTCACATTAGGTAACTACAGCAGATTAAATACAACTAAATACTGAGCTAGCAAATAATTAAAAGTCCAGCCCCTCTTTTTTTTTTCTGCGATCTTCTGTTTTCTGGCACCTGACAATTGAGATAATGAACAAGATATTCTCTATTACCGATAGGAGATGAGCCTTAGTACTGTTGGTTGTTACTAGAGACAAAAATATTTCATACTAATATGGAAAGATCTTTGTCATATTTCTCTTAATTACTAATATTATTTTAGAAACAGCTACAGAAATAAAATAAATTATATGCATTTAAATCAACTCAACAGCACCTAACAACAACCACAACATTTTTTTTTAAGGAGCCTAAGAGGCACAAGTGGTTTGTATTCGGCTGCTAACTCAGAGGTTGGAAGTTCAAACCCACTCAGATGCTCCATGAAAGATAGGCCTGATCAACTGCTTCCTGCTTCTGTAAAGATTACAGCCAAGAAAACCCTACAGATCGCTTCTACTGTTTAACACATTGGGTTGCCATGACTCAGGGGCTGACTCCATGGTACCCAGTAACAGCAGCAGCAGCAACAACCACATTCATTTTTAATTATATAAATTGAAAAATAGAAATATGGTTTAATTAATCGCCTTGGTGGTGCAGTGGTTAGGTGTCTGGCTACCAGCTAGAAGGCTGGCAGTTCAAATTCACCAGCTGCTCCTTGGAAACTCTGCAGGGCAGTTCTACTCTGTCTTGTAGGGTTGCTATGAGTGGGAATCCACTCGACAACAATGAGTTTGTTTGGTTTTTTTGGTTTGGTTTATCCACCACCACTCATCTGTCAGTTTGTCGTACTGTGGTAACTTGAGTGTTGCTATGATGCTGGAAGTTATGCCATGAGTATTTCAAATACCAGCAGAGTCACCCATGATGGACAGGTTTCAGTAGAGCTTCCAGACAAACATCGATGGGAAGGAAGGGACCTGGTGATCAATTTTCGAAAATTAGTCAATGAAAACTTTATGGATCACAATAGAACTTTGTCTGACTCACTTGCTTTGGACAGGTCATCAGGAGAGATCAATTGCTAAAAGGGGGCCTTATGATTGGTGAAGCAGAGGGTCAATGGAGATGTGGGAAACCACATGCATTGGTACAATAGCCACAAAGATGGGCTTGTACATGGTGATTGTAAGGATGACACAGGACTAGGCAATATTTCATTCTATTGTATGTAAGGTATGGATTACACTTCAACATAAAGAAAGCAAGAATCCTCACAACTGGACCAATAAACAGCATCATGATAAATGGAGAAACGATTGAGGTTGTCAAGGATTTCATTTTACTTGGATCCACAATCAACATCCATGGAAGCAGCAGTCAAGAAATCAAATGATGCATTGCATTGGGCAAGTCTGCTCCAAAAGACCTCTTTAAAGTGTTTAAAAGCAAAGATGTCACTTTAAGGACTAAGGTGCTTCAGACCCAAGCCATTGTGTATTCAATCACCTCATATACATGCGGAAGCTTGACAACGAATAAGGAAGACCAAAGAACTGACACCTTTGAACTGTTGTGTTGGTGAAGAATATTGAATATACCATGGATTGCCAAAAGAATGAACAAATCTGTCTTGTAAGAAGTACAGCCAGAATATTTAGAAGGGAGGATGGTGAGACTTTGTCTCACGTACTTTGGACATGTTATCAGGAGGGACAAGTCCCTGGAGAAGGATATCATGCTTGGTAGAGTACAGGGTCAGCAAAAAAGAGGAAGACCCTCAACTAGATGGTTGACTCAATGACTACAACAATGGGCTCAAGCATAACAACAATTGTGAGGATGTTGCAGGACCAGGCAGTGTTTCGTTCTGTTGTATATATGGGTCACTATGAGTTGGAACTGATTTGATGGCACCTAACAACAACAACAACCATGCATAAGGTTACCATGAGTTGGAAGCCACTGGAAGGCACCTAACAACAATTAGAACAGCAAATTGTACATCTTCCAATCTAGTGGCCCGGTACTCTCCCTAGAGTTGATGGAAGTTATAATCTACTCTTTTAAAAGAGGATGTTTTTTCTTACTTTTTCTTTTTTTAAAATTTTGTGGTTGATTTTGACTCCAAGTAAACAGTGTTTCCCTTTTTTATTAAAAAGCAAGCAAAACTAAATGAGACAAACTATTTTCTTTTGATTGTCTTACTAAATTATTCCTCAGAAAATTGGTTCAACCCAATTTTCTTTAGAAATAGATTGTCAAACACAACTACAAATATAACAACAACAGAAGACAAAGTAGAAAACTGGGGCTCACTAAAAATTAAATACCTATGCTCATCAAAAGCCTTTATCAAAAGTAAAAAGAGATCCTACAGACTGGGAAAAAATCTTTGGGAATGACATATCTAATAAGGATCTAATCTCTAAGATATATAGAAAACTTCAACAACTCAATAACAAAAAGACAAACAATTCAATTAAAAAATGGGCAAAGGACATGAACAGACTCTTCACCAAGGAGGACATTCAAGTGGCCAACAAACACATGAAAAGATGTTGATGATCATTAGCCATTAGAGAGAGGAAAATCAAAACTATAATGAGGTACAGTCTTGCCCCATAAAAATGGCACTAATGAAAAAAACAGAAAACAACAAATTCTGGCAAGGTTGTGGGGAGATTGGAACCCTGCTCCACTGCTGGCAGGATTGAAAATTGGTTTAACCACTATGGAAAATGGTATGGTGCTCCCTCAAAAAGCTGGAAATAGAGCTACCCTACCCTGTTATCCAGCAATCCCTTGCCTAAGCGTATACCCTAGAGATCTACTAGCAGTGACACGAATAGACATATGCACACCTATGTCCATTGCAACATTATTCACTATAGCAAGAAGATGGAGACAACCTAAGTGCCCATCAACGGATGAATGGATAAACAAATTGTGGTGCATACACAATGGAATACTATGCAGCCATAAGGAATAATGATGAGTTCTCAAAATATAACATGGATGAATTGGAAGGACATTATCCTGAATGCAATAAATCAATCACAAAAGGACAAATATTGTATGATCTTACTATTATAAAAAGACATGATTTGGTATACATATAGAAAGCAACGTTCTTTGGTGGTTACTAGGGATGAGAGGGGAAAGCAGAGGGAATCACTTTCTAGACAGTAGACACTTGTTAGTTTTGATGATGGGAAAGGCAATACCGAATAAGGGTGAAGTCAGCACAACTTTACCAAGGTAAGTGATGATACTAAGAAGTACATAAGAATAAGGGACAATTTTGTAAATGCTTTAATATACGCAATTTTGCAACAGCAGTCATAACAATATGTGTGGTTACATAAATAGATATGTATGCATATATATATATAGGAAGGCACATATGAATATATGGATGTGCATGTATATGTTTAGCTGTAGGCATATGTATGTACACGTTTATGTGTGCTGCATATATATTCATATATAAAACAAAGCACATGGGGGCATAGTTACAGATGCTTCCTAGACGTAACCAAACTCCTCATGGGATTGGTTTACTGGGTTTGGGGACTAAGAACCATAGTCTCAGGGGACAACTAAGTCAATTAGCACAATATAGTTCATAAAGGTAATGTTTTACATCCTAGTTTGGTGAGTAGGTCTAGGATCTTAAACTCTTGCAAACGGCCATCTAAGACACAGCGTTGGTCTCCAATTGTCCGGAGCAACAGAGAAAGAAGGAAATCAAAGATTCAGAGAAGAAACTAGTCTACAGGACTAAGTTTACATGAACCATAGCCTCACCTACCTTCAGACCAGAAGAACTAGATGGTGTCCAGCTGCGACTACGGACCATTCCTACCAGGGAGACACCATAGATGGTCCTGGATAGAATGGGAGAAAAATGTAGAATGAAACTCAAATTCCTAAAAAAAAGCCAGACTTACTGGACTGGTAGAAACTAGAGGACCCCCTGAGACTACTGCCCTGGCCTACCCTTTAAACTTGGAACTTAAACCACTCCCAGAGGTCACCTTTCAGCCAAATGACAGAGTGGCTCATGAAATAAATAATACCACCCGTGAGTACTGTGCTCCTCAAAGTCATCATCTAAATGAAATCAAATGGCAAACATTTACCCTAAACCAAAGATGAGAAGGTAAAAGGTGACAGGGAAGCTGGATTAACAGTAACAGAACCACCAGAATAGAAATAATAAGAATACTGACACATTGTGAAAAATGTAACCAATGTCACTGAACAATATGTACAGAAATTGTTAAATGAGAACCTAATTTGTTATATAAACTTTCACCAAAACCACAATAAAATATTTTAAAAAAAAGAAAAGAAAATTGATTTATTGTAGTGAAACATCCCCCAGTAAAGCTCAATGTGATGGTCTGAGAGAAGTATTATTTTAATGAATGATTATAAAGTACTCTGGGAGAAAAACATGATTTAAATACGATTAATCTGACTAACAGTATCTTACAGCAAATACTGCAGAAGTAGTCTATCCAAACATTAGGGCTCCATTTTGTTAATAATGGTTGTCATACATATGCATATATATTTTTTGGTGTTGTAAATATAAACTTAACAAAAATTTGCCATTCAGCATTTTTGACATCTATAATTCAGTGATATTATGTTTATTGTGTTACTCAATCATCACCCTATCCGTTTCCAAATGTTTCCATCACCCTAACAGAAGCTCAGTGTTCTCTAAGCAATGAGTCCTCTTCCTTTATAATATAGAGTTTGGATGTCATGGTTTGAAAATAATAAAGTAAAATAAATACCCTAAGCAGTTACAATCAATGAAAAGAGACACTTTAAACAAATGGAGTAGCCACAAGAGGCATAAGCCAGACAGACTGCCAACAGCGGCAGCAGCAGGAGAAAGAAGGCACCTGGAGCCTCTCTCCCAACACCCAGAGGAATTAATGAGATAGATGGCTTCCTCCCTAACTGCATCAGGAAGCGGTCCTCTCCCTGAAAGCTGGCTCCATATGACAGTCTGTTAACTGGAATGCTGGAGGGAAGGAATGGCTGGGACCATTTAAGATATGCAAGTTTCATTGCTCCCAGTATGTGTAACCATTCAGAAAGCCTTTTTAAAGATCTAGAGTATTTGTCATTCAGTTTGTAATCTCCACTCCCTGGCACTAATGTGTTGAGATTAATTTGCTTTATACAAGGGTGTTAGAAATCTTATACCATGGTTAGCTCCTCAAATTCAAACATTTGTCACATTGTAGCCACAGTTGTCTTTTTAAATTATGAGTAGTTCTCCATTGTCCTCACATTAACTAAAAAAAAAAAAAAAAAAAAATCAAGTCCTCAACATGGCCCCCACCCTTGAATTGCCAACCCCAGTTCCAACCTCTTTCCCCCTTGCTCTCTTTAGTATAGCCACATGGACCTTCTTCCAACTCCTAGAACATACTAAGGGTATTCCCACCTCAAGGCCTTTGCAAGGCTATCATACTGCTTGAAACATTCATTTCTGCATATTTGTTTGGCTTGTCCGATACCTCAGAGACTACCTAATGAGAGAAGCCTTCCCTGTAGCATGCCCTTATAACCCATCACCATTGAATCAATTCCAATTCATGGAGACCCCAAGTGTTACAAAGTAGAATTCCATAGGGTTTTCTTGTCCGTAGTCTTTACAAAAACAGTTTGCCAGGGCTTTATTCCATGGAGCCACTGAATGGGTTCTAACTGGCAACCCAGACTCCTTACACCGTTATAGTACCTTATTATTTCTTTATAACACTCTTCACTACCTGATGTTAAATTATTTACATCTTTAATTTTTATTGTTTTTCTTCTCCATTACAATATAAACTCCTTGAAAGGAGACCACCTTGTGTATTTTGTTCTCTTAATCCATAGTGTCTAGAATAGAATCTGGCACATAGTAGATATTCAAAATGCTAGTCTGTGAACTTTCTGTTGTCAATTCATGACAAGATAAATACCTTACGTGAGAATAAGAATTTGAAAAAATCTTTTATAGTAACTTGACATTGATGCAACATCCAAGTACGAGATTTTGTAGATTACAAAAGTATCAACCCATAATGAAGAAGAGAAAAAAAAAAAGGTTGAGAATATTGCCCTACTTGCCTTAGTAAGACAACTGTTAGTTCAATGGTGGAAGGTAAACCTTTAAAAAACAAAGATTTCAGTGTTATGCACTATGTGGTGATAGCAGCTCTAAATGAAAGACATGTTGCTGACCCTTGCACCGTATGTCACTAAAACAAAACCCAAAGGTTAGTGGTTTTCTTTGGATTTTGTAGACAGCATATCCCATATCTGGGTGTGCTCCTCTGATCCATTGAACAAATGTCCTCTAAGTCTGCAAGAGAAAGCTCTGTAGCAGGTTCAAGCTGCAGAGAAGATCCAAGAGAAATATTGTAGCAAGTAGGAATTCTATTTGGAGCCTCTGACAATTCCCAGTTGGAGAATCACTGCATAGAACTCTGGGGTTTTAGAATAAAGTCATGCTCTAGTTTCTAGAAACCTAGTTTCAAGAAACAGCTATTAACTTACTGCAAGATCCAAATAGAAGCTGAACATATACCTTTGAGACATCAAATAACCATGTAGCCTAAGCTATCCATGATGAAATGAGTATTATCCAATCCACCAAGTCACAATACTGGGCATTCCCGACAGCAATATATCACTATTGGAAAAGCTATATAAGAAATTGATCTTGAGCAAGACCAGAAGTCACAAATATGTTGTATGAGCAAGGAGCTGAGACTCTTATGATACCTACCACAGCTACACTGCCTCCTCTCTCTCGATCCTTACCATGAGGGAATTCGCCAGAACCTCCTGGGAAGTTTCCTATGACCATTGATTGAAGAGGGAAAATACTGAGGCCTGGGACACAGATGGTTTTGAACAACATGCCTGCAGCAAACAGAAATTGATTCTTCTAGCATTGTAGCCCCACTCAGGAATGCGCATGAAAGCTGGTGGTGAAGGGAGATCCTTCCAGTGAATACAACGTAAGCAGATCATTTGGTTGCCAATTTGTTTGGACTGACTGATGACCAAAGGCAGAGATACACACTGACTCATAGGCAGTGGATAACAAGATTTGACTGGCTGGTCAAGGATTTTGAAAGAAGAGTATTAAAAATAAAAACAAGGAGATCTGAGAAAGAAGCATGTGGATGGATCTGTTGGAATCAGCAGAGAAAGGGAAGACACTTTCATTCCTTGTGAATTCCATCAAATGGCATCCACTGGTGAGAAAAATCTTAAAACTCCAGTAAACAAGATGCATGTTTTGTGGATGTTAGACATCCTCTTTCCGTAGTCAGAAAGGTGCTTGAAAATGGACACCTGGCAGGAATGGAGAGGTCATAGTAGCAGGGATGGAGACTATATATGGGCTCAGCATACAGACTTCCCATAAACAAAGCTGCTCTGTTAACCTCCACTGCTGGGTGCCTAATGTCAGAGCCCAAGCTGATCAATGCTGGTAACATTCTCTGTGGGAATAACCAGGCTCCGAGTGGCTGGTTAATTACGTTGAACCCTTTCCATCAATGGAAGGGGCAGTGATTGGTCCTTATCAGAAAAGAAATATATCCAGCATATGGATTTACCTTCTCCATACTCAGTGTTTCTACCAGTACCTCCATCTGTGGTCCTACAGAATGTTATATTCACCATCTTGATATTCTGTACAATACTGTGTCTGACCACAAAAATTTTTTACAGAAAGAAAAAATGTGGCAGTGGTCTCATGGCCATAGAAGTCACTGGTCTGTTGTGGATCTCATCTTCCAGAAGCAGCTGGGCTGATATCATGGAGAAGTGGCCTACCCAAACTTAGTTACAGTACCAATTGGGAAAGAACATCCTGAAAGATTGGAATTCTGTATCTTACGGTTATTCAATTTTGGACTCTGTTGGTTTGCAGATCTTCCTTCCCAAGGGAAAAATGAACCCACCAGAGAATACAACAATGGTTTCATTGAATTAGAAGTTGAGGTGTTACTTTGCCAGTGTGGACTCCTTATACCACTTAACTAATCATCAGGCAAAGAAGAAGTTTAGGGTACTCCCTGGGGTGATTGATCTTGATTATTATACAAGTGGAGCAGGAATGCCTTCCACTACTTCCATGCCCAATATGAAAAGTTACTGAAAAAACTTGTGGCAAGTAGGAATTCTATTTGGAGCCTCTGACAATTCCCAACTGGAGAATCACAGCATAGAACTGTGAACCAAAAAAAGCCAAGATGGCCAAGAATTCAGATCTGTTAGAAATGAAGTTTTGGATCACTCCACCAATTAAAGGACACGGACTAGCTCAGGTGCTATTTAAGGAAATGGATATATACAAGAAGGAAATTATAAATATTAACTCTGGCCTCAAAGCCAGTTATATAAATGAATACCCTATCCGCTATAACCTATCAGTCCTATCTAGATGTGTGTGCGTAATATAAATTTCTATTTCTCTGCCTCTTCTTTTCCTTTTTTTATTTTATTTAAGAATAGTTGATGGTGGGTAATTTGATAAATTATTCTTAAGGCTACAAAATACTCTAGTGGGACTGTGACTGAATTAGAGAAGTAATTGGCATGGCACGGAGATGGGTACTGTGACTATCGCTAAGAGATGGGTACAATGGTGTTGGAATTGTATTTAACAGAATAGTGTTTGTACAGAGCCCTGGTGGCAAAGCAGTTAAGAGCTCAGGCTGCTAACCAAAAGGCTGGCAGTTTGAATCCACCAGTCGCTCCTTAGAAACCCTATGGGGCAGTTCTACTCTGTCCTATAGGGTTGCTATGAGTCAGAATCCACTTGGTGCACACAAGAACAAGAACATGTAGGATAGTTATATACGTATCTTATTTCATGAAGGATAGGCAAAACCACACAATGCGATACTACACAGCAATGAAAAATAAACAAAATCCTATTGCATAAAATAACATGGATGAATCTCAAAAATAGTGTTGAATGAAAGAAGCCAGACATGAAAGAATACAACTAGTATGAATCCCTTTAAAAAAAAACATTTGAACACAGGTGAAACCAATATGTGGTATTAGAAATCAAGAGAGGAATTCCCTTTGGTGAAGCAGGAGGGGACATAAGGAAATTTCTGTAGTGCTGATAATGTGCTGTTTCTTCACTTAGGGGGCAATTACATGGTGTGGTCATTTTGTGATATTACATTGAACTGTGCATATATGATTTGTATCCTTTCTATATGTATATTTTAATATGTGTGCTATATTTTATACTGCAACAATATGTTTTTAATGAAAAGCAGAGACTTCCATATATACTATATATTGCTGCATACTAGACAATATTAAAAATTCTCTCTGGGAAATAGGACATTATCACAGATATGCTCCTTAACTTGGTTTAGGATAGATCATGGCAATTCTATTTGACTAGCTCCTTTCTAAGCCTATTTCAATACTTGTTGTCAGGTGCCGTTGAGTCAGTTCTGACTTACAGAGGCCCTATGTACAATAGAAGGAAACACTGCCTGGTCCTGTGCCACCCTTCAGTCGTTGTTATGCTTGAGCCTATAGTTGCAGCCACTGTGTCAATCCATGTTGTTGAGGGTCTTCCCCTTTTTTGATGACCCTTTACTTTACCAAGCATGATGTTCTTCTTCAGGGACTGATCCCTCCTGATAACATGCCCAAAGTATGTGAGAGATAGTCTCGCTATCCTTGCTTCTAAGGAGCATTCTGGCTGTACTTCTTCCAAGGCAGATTTGTTCCTTCTGGAAGTCCACGGTATATTTAATATTCTTTACCAACACCATAATTATTTCAATACTTAGCAATATTTATTTAAACCCATAAAGAAAAACCCTGTTTCCATTGAGTTGATTCCAACTCATAGCGACTCTATAGGACAGAGTCGAACTGCCCCATAGCGTTTCCAAGGAGTGGCTGGTGGATTCCAACTGCCAACCTTTTGGATAAGCAGCAGGATTTTTAACAATTGTGCCACCAGGGATTTAAAAAACACTATTAAGAGTACCTTATTACTTGTGTCAGTCATGAAGTATGGTTATTTTTTAGCCTTGCTTTATGACTGTAAGCTGCTATATATTGTGAATGCTTTCCACTTAACACACTTTCTATAATGCACAGATCTTTGTTATTCTCTTGTGATTGCGCAGAAAATAATTATTAACAGTGTCCTCAATCTAAGCTGTAATATGAGATTTAAATTATTTTAGAGTTAACTATTTTCTATTTGTGCTTGGTACAGTGGCATCATAATTTTATAAATGTCTCTGCTTTTAAAACACACAAAATGAAGAAAAGCATTAGCAAAAACATAAAGAAATCAATGGTATTATTGGTATTACTTAAAATGCTTTAAAAAGTTTGCAATCAATTATTCTAACACTTTATAAAATCTACAGCTAGGAGGTTAACTAGGTTGGTAAACTGAATTAAAAAATTTTATAGTCTTGTAAAGCTATTTTCTACAGGATGATGAAGGGTATTATCTCCAAAATTATTACTGAATTTATTTCCCTTTCTTAAATTTTAAGTATGACGACTTTAAAACATTTAATATTTTCATCCTAATTCCATGCCTCAAATTAAGAACATAAAACCGTTACATAAATTCTCCTATATTCACCTTTATAAATTTTATAAAGTATTTCATTGGCAGGGATAAAATTTCTTGTTTTTTCAAGACTAAATTTTCAAAATTTGAAGAGATTCTAAGCTTGATTTTGAGCAATTCAGGACGAATCTGAAAATGCTTAATTGTCTTCAGCAACCATTAAAGCAGGCAAAAGTTAAGCAAGCCTTTAACAGAACAATTCCTTAGTGTTATAGAAATGCCTCTTGGCTAAACCCATTCTAAGTTATGAATTTTGAACATTTCTTATGTTGGAGAACTCTGACCTCAGGGTATCCATTCCATTTTTAGATAGATCTTACTGTTAGGTCTTCATTTTCCAAACTCTAAATGCAAATAGCTTTCCTTCATTGATCCCAGGTCTACCTCTGGGACTTCTTGCCTGCATCCTGACAACACATCAAAATTAAAAAGGCAATGATATGTGTCCCCCACTCTTATTCAGGCCAAATATCCACCGTTCTTTGTACTATGGTTAGATGTTAACAGATGGCCTTCACAATCTTGTTTGCCCTTATTTTGAAATACACGAGACCCTCATTTGATGCTATAGGTAACTCTTATTACAGCTTGGTTGGCGACTCCCATAGAATCTTTCATATCAGAAAAATATTCCCAAATATCAGTGACTGATAACTGAGTTTATTGGCACTAGGCCAATGCAATCAAGAATGACAAGAATATGTGAACTCTGATTCATGAGGTTGAAAACTTTCCATTGCATGAAACAACACGTCAACATTTCTCTAAAATGAGCAATGATTTTTGCAAAGGCATAGTTTTTTTCTTACAGCTCTAAAACTCAGATATGGAGGCATGGAGACCCAAAAGAAGAGATTTTCAGCATAAACAAAGATGATCACTTCAGGAAGGGCACTAGTTGACATAAATGATATCAGAAATTGGGAGAAGCTACAAGAATTGATCATTGATAATCCACATACACACTTGGAATACCTGTGACCAGGGACAACCAGATAATAAGCAAGGGATCCACACTGACCACATTTTCCTTAAAATATGGCAAGAAAAATGAAATACAATACTCCAAATGAGATCTGAATACTATAGAGTAATATGGGAAAATTATCATTCCTCAAAAGAACACTCTATAAGCTATAAGTTATAAGCTCAGGAGTCCACACATCTCCCTGCACTTCTGACCAGCCAGACCTTTCTCTCTCTCATCCCTAGCCCCTGTGGGCTAGGTTGATGAGTACAAATGGAACATGCCCAAACTCAGACTGTCTCTTCATTGCTGCACTTCCTCCACTTCCACTCATTGAGTGGATCCAGGAGGTCACCCAATATTTTTAGAAATAAGAGTGAAAAAAAAATACTCTGCCTATATTAATGGAACCTAAGATTCTATTAAATATTTGGCAGTCCCTTGTACTCTCATTTTGAAACCCCTATATCTTTATCACTCAAACTTTTGCTAAGCTAGATAATCCATTTGTTACTTGTGCAATAAATTTAATTACACCAGAAAGTAAGATGTTTCTACTCATTATATTTAAAAAAAAAAAACAAAACCAAACTCTTTAATTGACCCATCTTTCAGACTTAGAGGAAATTTTGAACTGTGATTCTGACATCCCATATGATGGCTACCCCTCCTTACTTTGTATCTCTGCAAGTGTGATAAGCCACATGCCTCAGGCAGTGGTTAACAGAGCGACACAGGAATAGTATTGGTGATGTGGAATTGGGGAACCATTTTCCAGCTCCAGCTCCATCATAAAGTAATTGCTTTTGCCAAAAAGACTTTAGAAAAACCTCCTCCATTACCACAGTGTACTGAGACTGCAGATAGTGGCAAAGATGATACAGAGGATGAAAGGACAGAAATCCTGCACTCAGGTTAGATAGACAGACAAATGTCCCCACCCTGATGGTGATTCCCACTATACGGTAAAGCCAGCAGCCAGCATTTTGCAGAGCACACTGTAGGTAAGCAAAGTCCTTGACAGAAATCCAACACTAAAGATGCAGTTCCAAGGGATGCGAAGCATATGTGTATAGCCTTAAACCAAGTTGTCATGGTTGTAAAACTAAGAGTGACATCTGAGCAAGACCAGCTTGGGAAAAGTCTTGTGAGATACACAGGTGTGACTTATCAGAACGTCAGTGGCTCCCCTGTGCACATCACTTAGTCAGGAGGAAGTGGAGATTGCAGATGGACCTGGGGCCCACTCTACGGTCTTTTCATTTTGTTGTATAATTTTCACCAAAACATATACTGTTCATATTAAAAGCATGATTTTCACAAATGTATTTTTATTTATTTATTTTATTTTATTTAGAAAACTACCTGCCTAGTACATCCAAAATTTTGGTACTCAGATCAGGAAAAAGCAGGTAAACAACAATTTTTACAGATATTTTTTCTTCACTAAGGTTTATTTCTGTCTTAGTTTTATTTGTTTCACTCTCATTGAGGTCCTACCAAAAATAAAACAAACATAAAAACACCAAACTAGTTACCCTCGAGTTGATTCTGACTCATAGCAACCCCATGTGTCTCAGGGTAGAGCTGTGCTCCAAAGAGTGTTCAGATCTTTTCAGAAGTGCAACACCAGGCCTTTCCTTTGAGGTGCCTCTGGGTAGTAGATTTGAAACACCAATCTTTCCATTAGCAGTTGAGCGCTTAACTGTTTGTACCACCCAGGGACTCCTCACTGTGACCTTAATGCATAAACCCAGGATGACTTTCAGTTAGGACTTCTCTTTGTCCTAAGTGATCACAGCCATTTGATGAATAGTTTGTTCTAATTTTCAAGATATCTTTAATTTATTGATGATTAATATTTGGATGCCACCTTTCCCTTATTTTTCAAATGCAAAGAATATTTCTTATCTTATTGCCCTGGTACCACTGTTGTTCTCCAGTCTCAAAATTATTGGCGATGGTTTTGTAATCCCATCTGAGATTTTTTTTTTTCTTTAAACAGCACATTGGGATGTAATTCATCTGGAAACTTGAGTTCTTTTGAAGCAAAGAGTTAATTTCTTATAGCCTCTTTAGGTAACCACCTTGGTTTTAGTCCATACCTAAACCATTTTATGGAGTTTGAAATTTTTTCTCCCTGAAACAGAATAGAGAAGCAAAATAGGTTCTCTCCTGTCACACTTACCTAATAATCCCATTCTTATTCTTGTTCTGAAAAGAAAAGAAAATGCTCTAAGATTTAATTGTCTTCCCACTTAGACTGTATGCTGGACAAGAATGTCTTAGCATTACTTTATCCAGTGTTCAGTAGTATGCTGAATATGTAAAGGATTCTCAATAGTTACTTAATGGTTTGTCTTGTCACTCATAACATTACAAAAGCCGCTGTATGAGAGATGTTGGGAAAATGTCAGTTGTCTTTGGCTTGTCATCTCGCCATCTGCTCTTCACTTTCAGATTCTTTTTGAAACTTTGCCTAGGCACATAGATTATTCTCTTTTTTCCCATAGTGTTAATGACATTTCCCCAAGTGTTAAACCTCATGCTCGTGATTAATCAATTCTTGGATCATCTCATCATTCAGCCTGATGATTCTTGCAGCAGAATCCGTTCGTCCTTTGTGGAGGCTGTAGATTGTGGTCCTGAGAGTATCGCAAATACTTCTGACATTGGTTCACTGTGAGGGGTCAGAACTGTCTAGTTTTTATACTGAAGTGAAAGCGCTCAGTCAATTAGAACATTGTCTTTTATCTTTCATTGAGCTAACCTACTGTTGTCAGAGCCTCTTTAATAGTTAAGTCTTTTTCAGGGTTTTATGAAACTTATGAGAAAAGGAGACTAATGTTATGGTCAGGGCTATGAACCAGCTTGTTCTGGTTTGAACCCCTGCTGAGAATTTGCATTTCCACCCAAGATATACTAAATCAGAATCTACACTTTAACAAGATCCCCTGGTGATTCTTATATATATAACTTCCTGGGAACTTGATAGAAATGCAAATTCTCAGCAGGGGTTCTAACCAGAATGAACTGGTTCCAAGCCCTGGTATGCTGAACACTCAGAAGGCCAAAATTCTCAGCAAGGTTTCATAAACAACTCATTCTTTCTAAAAATTCTGATAAATGGAAAACTCTAGAGAACATTCAGCACTATCTGAATGATATAATTAAATATTGGAGTTGGAAGCGAACTTAAAGATAATTTAGTACCTCTCCTTCATTTTACTTGTGGAAAAAAATGAAACCCAGAGAGATTAAATGGTATGCTCAAAGTAGATCAGTAAGTTTTCATATGAGAACTAAAGCCAACTCTTCTGACAACAATCCCAGGGTTGCTTCTATGGAACCTTAGCATTCATTCAGGTTTTCTTTGACAAGACCGTTTGCAAGGGTTGAAGAAATTGCAGAATGAAGTAACAGAGAATGAATAAGTAGGTCCTGGCTGCAGCGTGGACTTTCTCAAGTGAAATACCTTTTGGCCTCAGCAAAGAAATTTTGCATACGTCTTGTAAGTGTTGAGACCAGAGGGTTGGTAGGGTTAGCAGGAGATGGTGATTGATGTGGCTGACTAGGGTAGGGATAGAAGGACAGCTAATGCAGGCAAAATGTGACAGAGTTCTGAGTTATTAGGTTAGAAAATTTTATCTATCTTTCAACGAGAGACTGTACCTTCATCTTCCAATCATGATAAATTTACAGCCAAGGAGTTGCAAAAAAATGGGTTGTTTCAAAAAGCATTTTCTGTGGAAACACCTTTATTTCTCAAAAGAGGACTAATTTTAGACAGCATCTCTTGGTCCTAGATTGAATCAAATATTTGCTCCATATGGTTTCCTGACGTGGTGCTCCACATATATGTTCCTGTTTGGCAGGTGTATGTCTGGGCCGTGGTTCTTTTTGTGACAGCACAATTACATGTAGAATAAATATTTTGGTCCTTGCTGATTCCTCTGCTTCTCAAAGCTCATCTCCTGAAGAAGTGACGTGACTGATATTGAACTGTGTAATACTGAACCATTTCAGTTTGGCTTTGCTTTCATACAGGTTTGCTAGATTGTACACCCTTTTCAATCTATGTCAGTTGTCACACCTGCTACCATATTATTATTTCTGTCGCAGCTAAAAAATTCACCCTTCTGTTTTGTATACCTTACATGCCCCAAATGCATAGGCCCCTGCTGGAAAGGCATGCGGCAACTTTCAGAAGTTTAATTCTTCCTTGAACATGCATAACAAATCAGCAGCTTTCAAAGACTGCTTTGAAACAGAAAAGAAAAAAAGATTACTTTTAATGAAAAGAACTACATTTACCATCTATCACGAAAATTCAGGCACACAGAGCTTGGAACAAAAAGATGGGACAGAATAAACCAGCATTGTGTTGAATCATAAAAATGTTAGGAGAATAAAAGACACAAAAGATGCTGTATTGAAGAAGGATATAAGGTCACAGAGGAGAAAAAAAGTGAACTATAGTGATAAGAGGAGGTGAAATGTAATTGTCTGTGTACTCTGGGGTAGGCACCATAGAGACCTAAAACTCATAATTGCTGACAATAGTCTCTTGAGGAACATTAATACTTTAGTCTCTAACACTGATAGAAAAATCAGAGAAATGTAAAGGAAGTAAATTTGTACCACTGAATATCTGCTGAATGATTATATGCACTGTATTGTAAGAGGAATCATTTCTCACCTTGGAGAATATCTAGTTTTGGAATAAAATGAAAAAACCTGGTATAGAATATATTTTTTAATTGTCTCAAAGCCACAAAAAAAAAAAAAAAAAGAAAAGAAAAGAAAAAAATTAGTATTATCTTTTTATATAGTGGTTACATATAGCTTTTTCTTGTATCATTTCAAGTACAGCCAAGACTTCTTCTCCGTTTTGGAATCAGTCAATCAATCATTTAATCAATCCATGTTGGGTCCTTTAATCGTTGAATTATACATGTATTCTGTAGGAGCCATTTTATAACCTTGGTGCTACGTGGTAAGATGAACTCAGTCTAACTCAAGTAGGAGGTCTTTCTTTTTTTTTTTCCCATTGATGTTGAAATAATTCTGTAGATTGTTGAGAGCTGATTTTAATACAGAGTTTTATGTGTAAGTTGGTATACAGTTGTAAGTCCTGGCCTCTGATGGAGGTTACAGTTCAGAGAAGAATATAGAAAAAGAGGTTAAAAACAAGAAAGTTATGATATTTGGGGTAGTTTCCTAGTGGGTAATGTGTAATGGAACTCCATATGTCGCGTTCGAATTTCCTCTCAACTCTTTCCTCCCCCTCCATCTAAGAAGGTATATACTTTTTAATTCCTCTTTTAGCCCAGATGTTAACCATGCTTTCATTTAGTTTTCTTACGTCTCAGTTGTCACAGAATTTTTTTTACGAGGGCATTTATGCCATCTCCCTGCTTTCCCAGGTGGCTGACAAGAGGACTTTATGGAGCTTTTGAAAAACTACAGTTGCAGATCTTGCTCAAGGGTTTCTCAACATGTGATCAATTCCTGCATGGATTCAATGTGAAGAAAAACGATGTCTCTGTAGGTTAGTTTGCCTGCTCTCTGCTATGGGGGAAAAGTGTGTAACCAGATACATTCTCTTGACAAAATTATTGTGCTTAATGTCATGCCCAAGTGTTAATAATCTGTTCAATTCAGTTGCTTGAAGAAAAACACCTATTCCTTCTCTTTCTTCAGATGGTATCTGTTCTGGTTTCTCCTGAAATACATGTTCATAATTAAGTAGGGAACAATTACATAATCATATATGGTCTCCCAAGTTCAAGTGTACATTCTTTTTACCACCACGAGAAATGTTCCTGAGACAAGCCCTCTACTTGTGCTGGGGATACCATATGTTGTTGTTGCCATCGGTTGGCTGCGTCTCATGGAGACCTTATGTATAATGGAAGGAAATATTTCCAGTCCTGCACCATCTTCCAGCACCATATCGGACAATATTCTGTTGTGATCCATAAGGCTTCCATCGGCTAATTTTGAAAGCAGATCATTAGGCTTTTCTTCTTAATCTGTCTTAGTCTGGAAGCTCTGCTGAAACTTGTCCACCATGGATGATCCTCCTGGTATTTGAAATACTGGTGGCTTAGCTTCCACCATCATGGCAATACGCAAGCCACTTCAGGAGGACAAACTGAAAGATGGGTGATGGGATACTATATACTTCTTACATTTATCAATGTTTGCTATGTAACTATTCAGCTCCCTTCTTTTGCAGGAGCATTTTTTTTTTCTTTTTTGACAAATTTTTGCATCAGCATGCAGTTATGCTCTAGCAACTCCTCTATTAAAACAAAACAAAAAGCCTTCATCTCACCACCTCATTTTCTCCTCTAGTTAACATCTCACCTTTCTGTCTCTTCATAGAAAACTCCTTTACTTCACACTCTCTTCCCCTACTGCTCCAACTGGGATCTATCCCCACTGCTCTACTTAGAGTGTCTCCACATGGGCCCTGTTATCCCTCTCCTGCTGAATCTAAAAGTCACTCTTCTCCTTTTCTATGGCGTGACATCTCAGAAACATTTAATGCAGGTAATGATGAGCTCTTTTTTGAAAATCTTTCTTTGCTTGACTTTCATGACCCCATATTTTGTTGTTTTCCTTCTATCTCTCGACCATTTCTTATCTCTAAAATAAAGTTTACTAACGTATAACTCACATACATAATTTCATCCCTTTTAGATATACAGTTTGATGGTTTTGATAAACACATAAAGTCCTGTAACCTTTACCAAAACTCAAGCTATAGAATAATCCCTTTGTAGTCAATCCTCTCCTATCTCCCCCAGCCCCTGGCAACCACTAATCTGATTTCTCTGCCTTTAGTTCTCCTTTTTCCATAATGTCTTATAAATGGAATGCTACTGTATATAGCCTTTTGTGTAAGCATTTTTTCACTTAGCATAATGCTTTTGAGAATTATCTTTGCTGTTGCATCTATCAATAATTCATTCCTATTTATTGCTGGAAAATAGTAATTTAATTTATGGATGTATCATGATTTGTTTGTCCATTCACCAGTTGACAGACGTTAGGATTGTGACTAGTTTTTGGTGATTATGAATGAATTGTCTATAAAAATTGCTTTATACTTATTTGTGAGGAGGGGGATTGCTGGGTTATATAATAAGTGTTTTAGGCTGGGTTCTCTAGAGAAGCAAAATCAGTAAAGAGTATAAATACATATATAGAGAGATTTATATCAAAGAAACAGCTCACGCAATTGTACAGGCTGGAACGTCCCAAGTCCGTGGATTAGGATAGAGGCTTCTCCTGGTTCAAGTAGCCACAGGGGCTGGTGAACCTAAGATTGGCAGGTTGGAAAGCAGGACTCCACTCACAGGCTGTGAAGATCGACAAATCCCAGTATTAGCAGATAAGCTGATAGCTCAAGTCCCAAGAATGAGAGGTCAGACGAACAGGAGGCAGCTGCAGAATCCAGAGTGAGGAAAAAGCCAGAATGTCTGCTTATATTCAGATGCAGGCCACACCCCCAGGGAAACTTGTTTTCCACTGATTGGCTACTCACAACATATTCAATCATGGGAGTGATCACATACAAACAGTAAGAATCATGGCCCAGCCAAGATGATACACAATCTTAACCATCACAATAAGGATATGTTTAACTTTATAAGATATGGCTAAATTGTTTTCCATTTTCCATTCCCTCTAGCAATGTACGAGAGTTCTAGTTGCTCCACATCCTCACCAGGACTTAGTATTGTCAATTTTTAAAAATTTTTAGCCATTTTAGTAAATATTTAATGTCTCACAATGGTTTTAATTAATATTTCCCTAATGATTAATTATATTTATCAGTTTTTCATATCTTTATTTGCCATATGTATCACTTCTTTGATGAAGTGTCTGTTCAAATATTTTATTCATTTTTTTATTGGGTGTTTAATTTTCTTCTTATTGTGTTGTAAGAGTTCTTTAATATTCTGGATACAAGTTTTTTTTATCATATATATGTTTTGACAATATTTTCTATGAGTTTATAGCTAGATTTTTATTTAACAGCATCTTGAAAGCAAAAGTATTCAAATTTGATTAATTTCAGTGTATCATTTTTGTTTTTTATAGTTGGTGATTTTTTGTGTGTTCTATTTAATAAAACTTTTTCTGGCTCAAGGCCATAAAGTTTTTCTCATATTTTTTCTTTCCAAAGTTTTATAATTAAGGTTTTACATTTGGTCTATGATCCCTTTCAAGTTGATTTTTGTATATAGTGTGAGGTGAAGGTGGAGGTTTATTTATTTTTTAAAGATGTGAATGACCAGCTGTTCCAGCATCATTTGTTGAAGAAAAATTTTTTTCCCTCCACTGAATTGTCTTGGCCACTTAGTTGAAAATCAGTATATGTACACATGTATTTTTGGACTTTATATGCTGTTCTGTAGATCTTTGAGTCTATCCTTACCTCAGTACCACACTGTTTTAATTCATTTGGCTTTAATTAATCAGGTAGTGTGAGTACTCTCACTTTGTCATCCTGTTGTCAAAATTGCTTCAGCTGTTCTAATTCTTTTGCTCATTCATATACATTTTGGGATCACTTGATAATTTATTTGAGAAAGGCATCTATGACTTCAATTGAGATTGTATTGAATCTATAGATCATTTTGAGAGAACTGTCATCTTAATCCTGAGTTCCTCTGATTGTAGGGGAAGAGCTCTGCCATGGCACCCAGGCAACCTCACACGTATCCATGTTGGCCACAGAGGCAAGGCTCAACTTCAGGTTGACCTAAGTCTTGGTAGAACTCCCTGTGATCCTCTCATGAACATGGCAGGATAGACAGTCTTGTGAGGAGCTGCCTCTCACCCATCTCCCTATTTTAAGGGAGGCTGCCATGAGGCAGTTTCTCATCTGCCTCCCTAGTTCTCTGAGCCAGTTTCTCGTCTGCCTCCCTAGTTCTCATGAGGCATGGATTTTCTATCCCCTCTCCCCCGCTCCCACACACAACTTGGATGCAGTTGCAGGCTATAAAGCTGCTTATCTGTAGTCTAGACTTGGCTTCTCAAGAACAGAGCAACCCAGCACTCATGGCAGCCATCATCTAGCCCCTTTGATTCACCCTGATACCATGATAATCTTGTGTATGCTGTCTGTGACGGTAATAAACTATCTCAATCCATTTGGGCTCATTGTCTTCTTACTAATCGAATCTATGTCAGAGTTGCAAGCCACATCTAGCATCTCCTGCTGCTTATAGACTGCTTGATACTGATCAATGAACATGGTATATCTTGCCATTTAAATTTTTAATAATCAAAGTTTTATAATATATGGCATACTAATACTGCATATATGTTATTAGATTAATCCCTAAGTATCTCAAAATTTGTAAATCATACTTTTAAATTTCTTTTTGCAATTATCCGTTGCTAGTATATAGAAATACAACTCATTTGTGTATATTAACCTAGTTTCCTGCAACATTGCTAAAGTCACTTACTAGATCTAGTAGCTTTTTGGTATATTCTTCAGGATGATCTAGATAATCATGTAATCTGTAAATAAGGACATTATTCTTTCTTTCATTTAAATGTGTAAGCCTTGTGTTCCTTTTGGTTTCATTTTTGCACTCAGGTGCAACAAGGTCCAGTACATTATTCAGTAGGAGTGATGAGAGTGGACTTTCTTAAATTATTCCTGATTTTAATGGGAAAACATTTAGTGTTTCACCATTTTGTATAATAGCAACTGTAGGTTGTTTGTAGATAACTTTTACCAGGAGATAAGCTGTCCTTTTATTTCTAGATTGCAGAGATTTTTAAATATAAGAGTAGGCTGACTTTTAAAAAATGCTTGTTCTGCATCTGTGATAATTTTATGGTTTTTCATTTTGAGTCTATTGATATATTTAATTATATTTATTTATTTCTAAAAGTTAAAACAACCTTCATTCCTGGGAAAAACCACAATTATTCATGTTCTAGTATATATTACTAGATTCAATTTGCTAGTATTTTCTTCAGAATTTTTGCATCTATGCAAAAATCACTGATACTGTTCTACTACACTTTTCTTTTTTCTAATGCTTTTGTCTTGTTTTGGACATTTTGGGTTTTTTTTTTTTTTTTTTTTTTTACTGTACTTCAGGAGAAGGCTTACAGAACAAATAGTTTCTCATGAAACAGTAGTACACATATTGTTATATGACATTGGTTAACAACCCCACAACATGTCAACCCTCTAACTTCTCAACCTTTTTTTTTTGGTAAAAATACACATAGCCAAACATATACCATTTCAAAAGTTTCTACATGCACAGTTCAGTGACACTGACTACTCTCTTCCAATTGTGTTGCTATTCTCACTTAAGATGAAGGCTTACAGAACAAAATAGTTTCTTGTTTAACAGTTACTACACATGTTGCCCTATGACAATGGTTAACAATCTCACAACACATCAACAATATCCTTACTCAACCTTGGGTTCCCTATCACCAGCTTCCTTGTCCCCTTCTGCCTTCTGGCCCTTGTCACTGGACTACTGTACTTCATTAGTCCCATTTGGTTTTACAGGGCTGTCCACTCCCAGGCTGAATGGTGAACCTGGGAGATAACTTCACCACTGAGCTAAAAGGGTGTCTGGGGGCCATACTCTTGGGGTTTCTCCAGTCTCCTTTCGGCCAGTAAATCTGGTCTTTTTTTTTGTGAGTTAGAATTATGTTATACATCCTTCTCCAGCTGTGACCAGAACCCTCTGTTGTGATCCTGGTTAGAGCAGTCAGTGGTGGTAGCCAGGCACCATCTAGCTGTACTGGACTCAGTCCGGTGGAGGGCTTGGCAGCTGTGGACCATTAGTCCTTTGGACTAATCTTTTCCTTGTATCCTGTTCTCTTCATTCTCCCTTGCTCCCGAAGGGATGAGACCAGTGGAGTATCTTAGATGGCCGCTCACAGGCGTTTAAGACCCCAGACACCACTCACCTAGATAGAATGTAGAACATTGCCTTTATAAACTGTGTTATGCCAATTGAGCTAGATGTTCCCCAAGACCATGGTCTTGGGGTTATTTTTATGTAGTTGGTTTTTAGTATAATTCTGTTGTGGTCAAAGTACATACTTTTATGCTTTTGATTCTTTTTACATTATTAAAGCTTGTTTTGTGGTACAGAATATATCTTGGTGAGTATTTCATATACTATTAAAAAGAATGTGTATTCTGTTGCCATTGGATAAATTGTTCCATTAATGTCGATAAGGTTATATTAGTTGATTATGTTGTTCAGGTCTTTTAAGCCCGTACTGTTTTCTCTCTATAATTTTTGTATTGATTATGGAGAGGCAGTGTCAATATTTCCAACTATAGATGAGGTTTCATCTATTTCTCTGCAGTTGTATTCATTTCTGCTTTGTGTATTTTGAAGGTCTTTGTTAAGTGCGCAGAACTGCATGTTAGAATTGTTTTGTCTTCTTGATAAATAGATGCCTTTATTATTATGTAGTATGCTTTTTTTATCTTTGGTAATGTTCTTTTTTCTGGAGCCTGTATTGTCTCTCCTAAGCCTCAGTTTCCTGGATGATATGTCCCCCTCTTTCTTGAATCATCCTTGGTTTTGGTGGATATCTTTTAATAGTTTCCTGAAAAAGAATGCAAGATGAGCATTTTTTTTATAACTGTGCATTAGGTGAAAGTTTACAGAGCAAATTAGTTTCCCATTCAATAATTTGTAAATAAAGTGTTTCATGACCTTGGTTTCATTCCCCACAATGTATCAGAACTCTCCCCATTTCTGCCCTGGCTTCCCCATTTTCTTTCATCCCGATTTTCTATCCCTTCCTGCCTTCTCTTCTTTGCTTTTGGGTAGGTAATGCCCTTTGGATCTCTTATAATTGATTATTCTAAGGAGTACATTCCTCTTGGGAGTTACTGTTTATCTCATGTGCTTGTCTATTGTTTAGTTTCGAGGTGGTCTCTGGGAATGGCTTTAGTTCCAGGTCAGAAGGGTGTCTTAGGGCCATAGTCTCAGGAGTTCCTCCAGTCCCTGTCAGACAAGTAAGTCTGATCTTACTTGTGAATTTTATTTTTTGTTCTACAGTTTTCTCCTGCTCTGTCCCAGTCCCTCTGTTGTGATCTCAGTCAGAGAAGTTGGTAGTGGTTGCTGGGCAAAATCTAGTTCTTCTGCTCTCAGGGTCATGCAGGCTGTGGTTCATGTGGTACATTAGTCCTCTGGATTAATTGTTCCCTTGAGTTCTTTGGTTTTCTTCGCTCTCCTTTGCTCTGGATGGGAAGAGATCAATAGTTATATCTTTGATGGCGGCCTGCAAGCTTTTAAGACCCCAGACGCTACTCACCAAAGTAGAATGCAGAACACTATCTTTATGTACTATGTTGTTCCAATTGACATATATACCTCCCTCTCTAGTCTATGGTCCTTTGTCTTTTAGCCTAGGAACTTCATCCCGAGACGTGTTTGGTTATGTCTAAGAAGTTTCCCTGACTGAACTCTATATGAGCTGCACCTACAGTCATGTATGTAGAAATATCCACCACCAAACCTATATTTGCTGGTGAGTGTGTTCCCTTACATTCTCCTACACCTATTGGCGTATCTATCTACCTTTTGGCCCATTTTTAAATTATTATTTGTTAATATTATTGCTGCAGGATTGTCTAAGCTATAATAGGTACCTTAGATGCCATTTATTCTTTTTTTTTTTAAATAATTTTTATTGTGGTAGTGAAGTGTATGTATACATATTAAAAAAAAAAAAAAGCAAACCTGTTGCCATTGAGTTGATTCCGACTCATAGCAACCCTACACGACAGAGTAGAACTGCTCCATAGGGTTTCCAAAGAGTGGATGGCAGATTCGAACAGCTGACCTTTTGGTTAGCAGCTGAGCTTTTAACCACTATGCCACCAGGGCTCATATATATACACATATACACATATATAACAAAAATTTTGCCATTTCAACAATTTTATATGTACAATTCAGTGACATCACTTGCTTTCATCATGTTGTGCAATTACCACCACTATCCCTTTCCAAATTTTTTCCATCTTCCTTAAAAGACGCTCAGTGCCTCCCAAGCAATGACTCCCTCTTCCCCCTCTCCTCCCCATCTATCCCCAGTTGCCATTTATTTATTCATTTATTTAAAAAAAAAATTTTTTATTGTACTTTAGATGAAGATTTACAGAACAAATAGTTTCTCATTAAACAGTCAGTACACATATCATTTTATGACATTGATTAATAACCCCACGACATGTCAACACTCTCTCTTCTCAACCTTGGAGGACTTTTTTTTGGTGAAAATATATACGGCCAAAGTTATACCATTTCAAAAGCTTCTACATGTACTGTTTAGTGACATTGATTACATTCTTCCAACTGTGCTGTTATTCTCACTATCCTTTTCCAAATTATTCCATCACCATTATCTTCAACTCACTGCCCCCTAGGCTTCCTATCAAAGGTTTTGAGTTGCTTTTGTTAGTTTGATCTCACACAGATAATTCTTTTTTTTTTTATACCTCAGATGAAAGATTGCAGAACAAATAGTTTCTCATTAAACAGTTAGTACACATATTGCCCTATGACAATGGTTAACAACCTCACAACATGTCAGCACTGTCCCTTCTCAACCTTGGGCTACTTATCACCAGCCTTCCTGTCCCCTCTAGCGTTCTAGTCCTTGTCCTTGGACTGCTGTGCTGCGTTAGTCCTGTTTTGTTTTATGAGGCTGTCCAATCCCTGGCTGAATGGTGTACTTCAGGAGTGACTTCACCACAGAGCTAAAAGGGTGTCCGGGGGCCACACTCTCGGGGTTTCTCCAGTCTCCTTTAGGCCAGTAAATCTGGTCTTTTTTTCGTGAGTTAGAATTTTGTTCTACATCCTTTTCCAGCTCTGTCCAGGACCCTCTATTGTGATCCCAGTCAGAGCCGTCAGTGGTGGTAGCCAGGCACCATCTAGCTGTACTGGACTG
>NW_004443954.1:19483418-19515819 GCF_000243295.1 Trichechus manatus latirostris | reverse complement strand
TGTTGTAATTCTTTTGGTTTTGCATAGTCCTTAAGAGTTCATTTTCCTGGTTGGTATCTGGCTAGTACAATCCTGTGTCCTATATTCAGCCTGTAGTCTGATATTGTTTGTTCTCAGATTGAAGGACTCCCTTTAATAAGTCCTGTAAGTTTGGTTTGGTTTCTACATAGCCCCTTAATTTCTGTTTATCTGGAAATGACCTAATTTCACCATCATACTTGAACGAGAGTTTTGCAAGATATATTATTCTTGGCTGGCAAATTTTTTCTTTCAAGGTTTTATATATGTCATCCCATTGCCTTCTTGCCTGCATGGTTTCTGCTGAATGCTCCGAGCTTAGACTTATTGTTTTTCTCGAGTTGCTCTCAGGATTCTTTGTTTGTCTTTGGTTTTAGCAAGTGTGATTATGATATGCCTCGGTGATTTTCTTTTGGGGTTTATCCTATATGAGGTTCGTTGAGCTTCTTGGATGGTCAGCGTGTCATCTTTCATGATATTGGGGAGGTTTTCTGTCAGCAATTATTCAATGATCCTCTCTGTGTTTTCTGTTTTCTCCCCCTGTTCTGGAACTCCGATCACTTGTAGATTTTTGGTTTTGATTGTATCCCACCTAATTCTCAGGGTTTCTTCATTTTTGTTCATTCTTTTCTCTGATTTTTCCTCAAACAGAATTGTGTCCAAGTGTTTGTCTTCAATTTCACTGATTCTATCTTCCATTGTTTCAAACCTGCTCCTCAGCCTTTCTATGACACTGTTGATTTCTGAAATCGTGTGTTTATCTTTTGGATTTCTAATTGTTGTTTTTGTATGATTTCTAGTTGTGAATTTATTTTAGCATTTTGTTCCTGTATTATTTTCTTGAATTCTTCCAATTTTTTGTCTGTATTTTTCATGAATTTTTCTGCCTTTTCCATGAATTTGTCTATTTTTTCCTCATTTTTGTCTGCTTTTTGCTTCAATTCTTGGATAATTCTAAATAATAGAGATTTGAATTCCCTATCAGTTATGTCTAGTTCCTTTTCTTCTACTGGAAGGCCATCTGGTGTTTTGTTTTGGATGCCTACTGGAGCCATCTTGTCCAGTTTTTGTAAATGTTTTGATATTGTCTGCTGTCTTCGGGGCATTCAGTGGTTATTGTCCTCATTTATTGATTGTAGATTTGTTTGTTTCGTCCTGCTTTTTCGTTTTATTTGGTTATGTCTGAGGAGGTGGGTTGTGCATTCTTTGTTGTTTGATTGTCTGTGGGTATAATACTTTTCACCTCCTTCTCTAATTGGCAGCGTGAGTCACTCAGGTATAGTACACCAGGGCAGATCCAGCTGAAGTGGAGTTGCTGGGATGGGTTGTTTGTGGCACATAACAGGGCTGACAGTGAGGACCGGGAATCAGTGCAGGGCAGGTTCCAGTAGGCAATGCCTGTGCTGCTTGGGAGTGTGATGTTCAGCTCAAGGTGCAGGTAGGCAGGAAGGAGGGGCTAGATTGTGATGTGTGGAGCTAAGAAGGGTATGGGAAAGATGATAGAGAGGGGAGAGGAACAGGAGCCAAGAACATACACGGAAACAAAAAAAGAGTGCTAAGGGAGCTTGCTATTGGAGTGGAGAGATGAGAGACTGAGAAATGAGGAAAAACAAAAATGAAAAAAAAGTAAAAGGGTAAAAGAAAAAAATGAATAAATCCAGAAACTGGAAATGAAGAAAGACAAAAAGGAAATAAGAGAGAAAAGAAAACAAAACAAAGAAACAAAGAAACAAACAAACAAAAAACCAAAAAAAAGAGAAAAAAGAAATGCTTCCAGGGATGTCCCTGTGCATCTGCCCAGAGTAAGGGAGTAGCTTCCTAGCCATGTGGTACTTCCTGGCTAGAAGGGGCTCACAAACCAAGAAAATAAAAGAAAAGAAACTACCAAATTAAACCAGAACAAATCAGATCAAACAAACAAAAAAGCCCCAGAGGTCCTACCATTGTGGCAGCACAGGCTGGGAAGCAGTTTCACAGTCGAATAATATTTTGCAGCCTTTCAGGAAGAAGCAAAGATGGCGTATGGAGCCAGGTATTTGAGAGAAAGGAAGGGGAGGTGGTGAGAGGTAAGGAAGAAGTCTAAAGAAGTGGAAAAAAGCAACTCCAGCAGCCAACAAAAGGCACTCAGGGAGCCAGCCAGTGCGGGTGGGTGGAATCCAAGTGACACCGGGGTGCTTCCCATCCAAGAGACTCTGGCTGCAGGAAGCAGAGCAGCTTAAGTGGGGGTGAAGAAGGATGGGGGGTGGGAAAGTGTATATCACTGATTACCGGTTGTTCTGTCTCCTGCTGGGACCTCCATGAAGCTGCTTTCTTGTATCCACTGTTCACTGATCTCTGATAGGAGTCCAGGATGGCGGATCTGTGCTGCAGTAGCTGATAGGGGACCTCTGCATGTATCTCTCCTCACTTTCTCTTCTCGGTCAGTTTCTTATTCTGTTTGGTGCTTGGCTGAGTTCTTTATCTCTTCATTTGACGTGTAGGATTTCAGGATTGATGTATGACTCTGTTTGACTTAGTTTTTCTGCACTTTGTTGAGGAGGGATGGCGTGGTGCTTCTGACTATAGCACCATGTTGCCCGGAAACTGCTTACCTTGGTCATCTTGTGCTGACTTTCCTGATACTGTGTATTGCCTTTCCATTCACCAATACTACCTTCTGTGTTCTATCTAATTGGTAATTTTCCTTTCCTCCCCCTCCCATTCCTGGTAACCATCAAAGAATGTTTTTCCTTTCTTTCCTGTGTGGAAACCTTTTGTTTTACTTTATAGTAGTGGTCTCATACAATATTTGTCCTTTTGTGATTGACTTATTTCACTCAGCATATTGTCCTCCAAATTCATCCATGTTGGGAGATGTTTCACAGATTCGTTGTTATTCTTTTTTGCTCCGTAGTATTCCACTGTGTGTGTACCTCAGTTTGTTAATCTCTTCATCTGTTGATGGGCACTTAGATTGTTTCCATCTTTTTGCTATTGTGAATAATGCTGCAATGAACATGGGTTTGCATATGTCTATTCATGTGACAGTTCTTATTTCTTTAGGGTGTATACCTAGGAGTGGAAATGCTGGATCATACGGTATTTCTATTTCTAGCTTTTTGAGGAAGCACCATACCATTTTCCAAAGTGGTTGTACAATTTAACATTCCCACCAACTGTGTGTAAGAATTTCAATCTCCCTACAATCTCGTGAACATTTGTTATTTTCTGTTTTTTTTTTTTTTAATTCATGCCAGTAATGTTGGGATGAGATGGTATTTCATTGTAGTTTTGATTTGCACCTCTCCCTGGTGGCTCAATGGCTAAGCGCTCAGCTGCTAACTGAAAGGTTGATGGTTCGAACCCACCCAGCTGCTCCTCAGGAGAAAGACCTGGCCTTCTGCATCCACAAAGATTACAGCCAAGAAAACCATATGGGGCAGTTCTACTCTGTCACATGGGGTTGCTATGAGTCAGAACTGACTCGATGGTACTCAGCAACAACAACAGGAGAGGAGGTGGAGTACATATCCTTCAAATTAATTTCCCTAAATACCAATTCTCCTAGGCATTTATAGAAGTTGGACTATCAAGTCAGTTGGACTGACTAAATCAACTGGCTGCTTTGATGGTGGGAAGATATAGCTATATGGTCACAAAAGAAAAACTGTAAAAACGTTCAGCATGGTACAGCAAGTAAAAGGAAGAGCAGTACTTGGGAAGTAGATTTAAAGTCTTGAGTTAGTAAAAGGATGCTCAGTTATAACTTGCTAATACATAGAGCTTTTAATGGTCTCCCAACCTGCTTTTGAACGTTGCTTCTTCAAACTAAGTTGATGCCTCTTGATGCCAAAATAAATGCATCTAGCTAATTTGGCAACTGTCCATAAGGCTGGCTTAGACTATACCAAATTTTTTTCCAACAAGTATTTTTACAAGGGCTTATTGGCTTCTGATCCAGTCTTGCTATGAGACTATTTCATGAACCATTTTGATGAGCCAGATTACGAACAGAATCTATTTCATGTAAGCATAATGGCTAGGAGACCATCTCATAAACCAATCTTCCAGTGAAATGCTCCAAATTACCTGTTAATTGCTCTAGCCTGATGCAACTGGCTTATACATCTTCTAAATTCCACATCAGAAGGAATAATACTAATAACTGCAAATTATCCAGTGGATTTAAAAACATTTATATAGCTAATCAAATATTGAACATATTTAGCATTTACCCAAATATACTTGCATAGACAAAACCCACATCCTCAGAATGGCATGTTTTTTCTCATTAAGCAGCATATACAGTGATTTATAGACCTCAATTAGAAGTCAACATTTTAATTGCTAGTGTACTTGGATGTTTCTAATAAAATTGGGTTTTATTCAATTTATTTTGCATACCATAATGTAGTTAATGAAAGAGAAAACACCTGTGTTATCAATTATAAAGGAAATATGCATGCAGTACAAAGTGGAGAAAATTGGTTGCAGATTGCTGGTGGCCAAATTATTATCTGAGTTAAAATGATTATATCATAAAAATAATATCTTCAGCCTAATCATTTAGGGCATTAAAAAAAATGTCTTTAGGTGCCTTATCCAGACTTGGAAATGAATGTAAAACTGCCTTATTAAATAACAATATAACTATAGCATTAATTAAATTGAAAAAAATAAAGACTTTTGAATTACAACAGGCCACTCATGCAGAATAATTCTTGCACAATACTCGGATTCTAATCAGAGGCTGATTTAATACTGATGTTAATGAAGTGCCAAGAAGAGGGTGAGTAATAGGATGGAATTCCTTTGTAGAAATTTCCAGGAGAAATTTTTTTTTTTTTTTTTTGGTAATGGAACCTTCTTAGAAATTTCAATTGGAACAATTTCTTTTGGGTGGGAGGGTGTTTGATTGAAAAGAGAGAGGAAAAATGAAGAGAAATAAGGGTGAGTAAGGAGAAACTTATGATCTTGCTTCTTTGTGAAGTAAAAAATTTGTTCATGTAGTCTAAAAATTGGAATTGACTAAATGTAAAAATGAAATGAATCTGCCTTGTACCGTTTTCAAGCTGAACAAAATGCAAACAACAGAAACAATATGGAATAAAGATTTTTTGAAAGTTTACCCAGTTTTAATGATCTTGTGTATATTTGATATGTTTCTCAAAAACTAATTACCATCTCTGATGCCACAACTTTAAAATTTAAAATTTAAGTCATAAATAATATAAAATTCCATTTATCCCTGCAGTTAAAAATGTGATTTTCCAAAAGGATTATAACAACAACAACAACAAAAAAAAAAAACCCCACATCATTTCAAGGTATTGAATTTATTTAGTGGAAGTAGTGATTCTAATCTCATTACCATCTTTATTTCAGAATGGAGTCTATAATTATATACTTGATGTTACACGTATTCTAGGAACAACCTTACCCTTAACTTTGCCTTATTTGATGTAGTTACTTGCTTGTTCCAACTGTACACTACTTACCAGAACTTCTGGAGGGCTTAATCATTTGTATGTATTTCAGAAGATGTTAAGCTGATTAATAAAATTGTATGGCTACTGAAAGATTTGAAAAATGAGAGAGGGTTCACCTTTCACCCTCTTATTCCACCTAGAAATCTAATCTGGAGAAGAAAGGGAAAGTATTTCTCTCCTCTGCCTTTTGTTTAGGCCTGCCAGAGGATTTTAGGTTTTCAACTTTCCCCAGAAGTATGAAGACTAGGACATTTTGAATTTCTTATTGTTTCAAAAATATATATAACACAACATTTGCCAATTCAACAAATTTCAGGTGTACAATTTAGTGATATCAATTACATTTATCGTGTTGTGCTACCATCACCCATAATTGTCAAATTTCTCATCACCATAAACAAAAACTCCTTGCTTCATAAACAATGACTCCCCTTTTCCCCTTGCCTCCTGCCCCTGGTAACCATTAATAAACTTTGGTCTCTGTGCATTTACCTGTTCTTGTTGTTACTTCATATAAGTTGCCATTGAGTCCATTCTGATTCACAGCAATCCTATGCACAACAGAGCAAAGCACTGCCCGGTCCTGTGCCATCCTCACAATTGTTGTTATGCTTGAGCTGATTGTTGCAGCCACTGTGTCAACCCACCTCCTCAAAGGTCTTCTCTTTCTCCCTGACACTCTACCAAGCATGATGTCCTTCTCCAGGGACTGGTCCCTCCTAATAACATTCAGGCTGTAGTTCTTCCAAGACAGATTTGTTCATTCTTCTGGCAGTCTGTGGTATATTCGATATTCCTTGTCAACACCATAATTCAAAGGCACCAATTCTTCTTCAGTATTCTTTATTCATTGTCCAGCTTTCTTATTCATATGAGGCGATTGAAAACACCATGGCTTGGGTCAGGTGCACCTGAGTCCTTAAAGTGATGTCTTTGCCTTTTAAGACTTTAAAGAGGTCTTTTTGCAGCAGATTTGTCCAATGCAATGTGTCATTTTATTTCTTGACTGCTACTTACATGAGCGTTGATTGTGGATCCAAGCAAAATGACAGGTCTGTCAGTTAGTTGTACTGTGGTGGCTTGTGTGTTGCTGTGATGCTGGAAGCTATGCCACTGGTATTTCAAATACCAGCTGGGTCACCTATGGTGGACAGGATTCAGTTGAGCTTGTAGACCAAGACAGACTAGGAAGAAGGACTTTGTGGTCTACTTCTGAAAAAATTAGCCAGTGAAAATCTTACGAATAATGAGCACATAAGTAAGATTGTACAATTTTTGTCTTTTTGTGATTGACTTATTTCACTCAGCATAATGTTTTCAAGATTTATCTATGTAGTGGCATATATCAGAATTTCATTGTAGGCTTCATAGACACATCCCAACTCCCTGAGGGACCAAATTACTGGGCTGAGGGTTGTGGGGACCATAATCTTGGGGAACATTTAGCTCAATTGGCATAAAGTAGTTTATAAAGAAAATGTTCTACGTTTCTATTTGGTGAGTAACGTCTAGGGTCTTAAAAGCTTCTGAGTGGCCATCTAAGATACTCCACTGGTCTCACCTCTTCGGGAGCAAGGGAGAATGAAGAAAACTAAAGACACAAGGGGAAGACTAGTCCAAAGGGGATGATTAGTCCAAAGGACTAATGGACCACAACCACCACAGACTCCACCAGACTGAGTCCAGTACAACTAGATGGTGCCCGGCTACCACCACCTACTGCTCCGACAAGGGATCACAATAGAGGGTCCCAGACAGAGCTAGAGAAAAATGTAGAACAAAATTCTAACCCAGTAAAAGACAAGACTTACTGGCCTGACAGAGACTGGAGAGACCCCGAGAGAATAGCCCCTGGACACCCTTTGAGATCAGTAATGAAGTCACTCCTGAGGTTCACCCTTCAGCCAGAGATTAGACAGGTTCACAAAACAAAATGAGACCAAAGGGGCACACTAGCCCAGGGGCAAGGACTAGAAGGCAGGAGAGGACAGGAAAGCTGGTAATAGGGAACCCAAGGTCGAGAAGAAAGTGTTGACATGTTGTGGGGTTGTTAACCAATGTCATAAAACAATATGTGTACTGTTTAATGAGAGGCTTAGTTTGTTCTGTAAACCTTCATCTAAAGTACAATAGAAAAAATTGAAGATTAAAAAAATAATTCATTTCTCTTTATGGCTGAGTAGTATTCCATTGTATGTATATATCACATTTTGTTTATGTCCATTCATCTGTTGATGGACATTGAAGTTGTTTCCATTTTTTGACTATTGTGAGTAATGCTGCAATGAATGAATTAATCTTTTGAAAGTAAAAATGCCTCTTCTTTATCTATAAAATTTTTGGAGGCTTGCTGCATTCAAGCATCCTCTTATCTGCCATATTAATATGTGTAAATTATCACTCTACTATAAGGCTCCTCTGGTGTGAAATCTGCAACAGCTCCTCGCTGCCTAATGAATGAAGTTTAGACATGTTAGTTTGTTACACCATGTCCTTTAAAGCTTACCCAAATTTCCTTATGCCCCTATTTCCCTGTAATTTTCTACCTAAAAATGCTACTCTTACCAGATTGGTTTGTTCACCATGTCAAAAAAATTTTTTTTTCCATTTCTTGCCTTACTCATGTCAATCTGCCAATCCCTCTGGTCTCCTTCTATGGAAATTCTGCTGGTCCTATATGTCTAGATCAAATGCTGCTTCTTCCATGAAGTCTTTCCTAACTTCTTAGTAAGAAATAAGCACTTTCTTCTCTGAACTCCTACAGAATTATTTTTATCTTTCAAGCTATAATAATCAATACAATAGTTTTATCTCTAAAATTGTAATAATCATGTGTGGACCTGATGTTATTGTGTGTACCTGAAGCATTTTATCATTGTAGTTAGGAGCAAGGATTCTGGGACCAGACTCCTTGGGCTCAGATATTGGCTGGAATTTTATAGCTGTGCAAATTTAAACAAGTTACTTGAACACTCTGAAGTTAAGTTTTACTATATCCCAAAGATAATAATAGTTGCACTCTGAATAGACTTTATATTTTTAAAGCTCAGTACAGCCAGCACCTTGCCCATAATTCAATATTACTTAAATGTTTACTATTTTATTATCTTCTGGTTTTCCTGACTCTTACAGTGTGAGTTCCTAGAGGGAAAGGCAATAAATTATTTATTCTTGTATGTAAAACAATATGAACTCAAATAATATTTGCTCACTAAAGGTATGAGTCCTAAATTCAGAAAATAATTCTTCTTTGAATTTTCTATGATGAATCTTGTTTCTATGAAGCTATCAATAGTTAAAATTATTTGGTTAGTTTATACTTATTTGCTTATTCATAAAATATTTACTTAACACTTGTTAGATGGAAAATATTGTGGCAGAACCAGCAGAAGGAAAAATACACACCATTTGGCGTCAAAATTCACAGTCTTGATTGATATTGACTTATGCCATGTGGTGAAACGAGTTCCCTTATGTGGTCTTTTGGTCTTTTGCTGTGGTTGTTTGGAAAAATACCTTGAGAGATTTTTCCACTAAGCCCTCAGGAGTTACCTTGGCTTTAGTTTTCTACCCCAAAAGTTTTGTTACTTTTGTCCAGGTTGATTGGCATTTTCTGGGCAAGCTGTAAACAGCTTGATGATTTGATACTTTTTGTCTGAACCTGGGCTACAACCTGCCCTGTGATTGGTTTGAACATTGCAGGGATTGTTCAATATACTATGCAAATGAAGTGACTATAGCCTACTATGCAAATGAAGCGTCTGTGGCCTGCCGAGGGGTAGTTGGCCAGTTCATGGCCCGGATGGGAGGGCCATGCCTTGAAATTGACCAGAAGTTTGCTTACATATGCAGTCAACCCCACAGAGATTTGCAGACAGAAAGAGAAGAAGGAAAGGAAAAAGGAGAAGAGGCAAGAAAAAGCAGAGAGAGATGAGGCAAGGAACCCCTTAAAAGAGCTGTAACACAGGTCAAGGGCTGTAATACTCTGAAGACAGCGAGAAGCCTGGAAGAGGCCCTGTAGCAGAGCCAGTCGTGACAGACACGGAAGGGGCCCTGTGGCAGAGTAGGTGGTGACGACAGAAACCTGCTGCTAGGAATGAAGCTAAAAGAGCTGAACGAAACTTTGACACTGGCTATGAGCTAGGTCAGTTAGCTGTGGAGAGGCCAATGGCAGGGAGGCCAAAAACAGACAGCCCAGTCCTCAGGAGGCTGGGGAGGCCAGTCCTGAAGGGACCAAAAGGGAGACTGTCCTGAAGGGGCTGAGAGGAGACCTGACCTGATGGGCCTGAGAGGAGGCTTGCATGCCCAAAAGTGGGTGTATGCAGCAGAGAGAGAGGGGCCTGCTTGCTAGCCTGGCAGAGAGGAGCTGAGAGAGCTGCCCTGCCCTGAAGAAGGGAGGGGTGTAGTCTCCACTTCAGGGGAACCTTCCAGACTTTGCCTACATGCTTCTTGATCCTGATCCTGAGTTGTAGCCTGTTACTTTCTTAATAAACCACTTGAGTTCTGTGTGGCCACTGCAACAGATTATAGAACCCAGCAGAGAAGTAGAGATTGCCATGGGCAAGAAGGCTGGTGTCAGAATTGGTAAAAAGGTTAGAGATGGAGGTACATCTGACCTCCGCCCCAGGAATTAGCTTTGTGCTGAGGGTGATTCTCATTATCAGCCCTGAAGTTATCCGGGTTCTGACACTACTACTACCATTTCACAGCCATGAAAGCAGAAAATGTAGCATTGTGCAAAGATCATATATTTTTGACTCAGAAAGACCTGGATTAGTTTTCGTTTTGCTACTTCTAAGCTATAATATAGAGCGTTTTTAGTTTTCCCAAACAAAAAAGTAGGAAACCCAAGAATTCCATACACTATAGTTTATAGTGTTTACAAAAATGAAGTAATATACTAAAGAAAAAGCTTAACATATTATTTGACAGACAATACTACCATATGTTATTGAGTTGATTCCAACTCATGGTGACCCCATATGTGTTAGAGTAGAACTGTGCTCCATATGGTTTTCTTTTCTTTTTTTTTTATTGTGCTTTAAGTAAAAGTTTACAATTCAAGTCAGTTTCTCATACAAAAATTTATATAAATATTGCTATGTGACCCTAGTTGCTCTCCCTATACTGTGACAGCACACTCCTCCTTTCCACCCTGGATCTCCCGTGTCCATTCAACCAGCTCCTGACTCTGCCTTCTCATCTCGCCTCCAGACAGGAGCTGCCCATTTAGCCTCAAGTATCTCCTTGAGCTAAGACGCACACTCCTCATGCATATCATTTTATGTGCCATAGTCCAGTCCAATCTTAGTCTGAAGAGTTGGCCGTGGGAATGGTTTCAGCTCTGGACCAACAGTCTGGGGGCCATGTCTTCAGGGTTCCCTCCAGTCACAGTCAAACCATTAAGTCTGGTTTTTTTTACTAGAGTTTGAGTTCTGCGTCCCACTTTTCTCCTGCTCCATCAGGGACTCTCTTGTGTTCCCTACAAGGGCAGTCATTGGTGGTAGCCAGGCACCATCTAGTTTTTCTGGTCTCAGGCTGACGGAGTCTCTGGTTTATGTGGCCCTTTCTGTCTCTTGGGCTAATGTCTTCCTTGTATCTTTGTTGTTCTTCATTCTCCTTTACTCCAGGTGGGTTGAGACCAATTGATGCATCTTAGACTGCCGCTTACTAGCTTTTAAGACCCCAGACGCCACTCACCAAAGTGGGATGTGGAATATTTTCTTAAAAGCTTTGTTATGCCAATTGACCTAGATGTCCCCCAAAATCATGGTCCTCAGACCCCTGTCCCTGCTACTCTGTCCCTTGAAGTGTTTTGTTGTATTCAGAAAACTTCTTAGCTTTTTGTTTAGTCCAGTTGTGCTGACTTCCCCATAGTGTGTGCTGTCCTTCCCTTCACCTAAGATAATTCTAGTCTACTACCTGGTTTTAGTGAATGCTCCTCTTGCTCCCTCACCACCCTTGTAACCATCAAAAAATGTTTTCTTCTGTGTTTAAACCTTTTCGTGAGTTCTTATAATAGTGGTCTTATACAACATTTGTCCTTTTGCAACTGACTAAAATTCACTCAACATAATGCCTTCCAGATTCCTCCATGTTATGTTTCATGGATTCATCTTTGTTCTTTATCATTGTGTAGTATTCCATTATGTGACTGTATCATAATTTGTTCACCCATTCGTCTGTTGATGAGCACCTAGGTTGTTTCCATCTTTTTGCTATCATGAACAGTGCTGCAATGAACATGGGTGTGCTTATATCTATTTGTGTGACACCTCTTATTTCTCTAGGATATATTCCAAGGAGTGGGATTGTTGGATCCTATGGTACTTCTAGCTTTTCAAGAAAGCATCAAATCAATTTCCAAAGTGGTTGTACCATTTTATATTCCCACAAACAGTGTATAAGTGTTCCAGTCTCTCCACAACCTTTCTAACATTTATTATTTTGTGTTTTTGGATTAATGCTAGCCTTGTATGGGTGAGATGGTATCTCATTGTAGTTTTGATTTCTATTTCTCTAATGGTTAGTGATAGTGAGCATTTCCTCATATGTCTGTTAGCTGCCTGAATGTCTTCTTTGGTAAAGTGCCTGTTCATTTCCTTTGCCCATTTTTTAATTGGGTTATTTGTCTTTTTGTTGTTGAGCTTTTGCAGTATCTTGTAGATTTTAGAGATTAGACGCTGATTGGATTTGTCGTAGGCAGAAATTTTTTCCCAGTCTGTAGGTTGTCTTTTGACTCTTTTGGTGAAGTCTTTTGATGAGCGTGTTTGATTTTTAGGAGCTCCCAGTTATCTAGTCTCTCTTCTGGTACTTGTGCATTGTTACTTATGGTTTGTATTCTGTTTATGCCATGTATTTGGGCTCCTAACGTTGTTCCTATTTTCTCTTCCATGATCTTTATCGTTTTAGATTTTTATGTTTAGGTCTTTGATCCATTTTGAGTTAGTTTTTGTGCATGGTGTGAGGTATGAGTCTTGTTTCAGTTTTTTGCAGATGTATATCCAGTTATGCCAGCACCATTTGTTAAAGAGACTGTCTTTTCCCCAGTTAACAGTCTTTGGGCCTTTGTCAAAATATCAGCTGCTCATAAGTGGATGAATTTACATCTGGATTCTCAATTCTATTCCATTGGTCTACGTATCTGTTGTTGAACCAGTACCAGGTTGTTTTGACTATCATGGTGGTGTAATAGGTTCTAAAGTCAGGTACTGTGAGGCCTCCCACTTTGTTCTTCTTTTTGAGTAATGCTTTACTTATCCAGGGCCTCTTCCCTTTTCATATGAAGTTGGTGATTTGTTTCTCCATCTCATTAAAAAATGACAGTGGAATTTGGGTCAGGATTGCATTGTATTTGTAGATCACGTTGGGTAAAATTGACATTTTCATAATGTTGAGTCTTCCTATCCATGAGCAAGGTATGTTTTTCCACATATGCAGGTCTCTTTTGGTTTCTTGCAGTAGCGTCTTGTAGTTTTCATTGTATAGGTCTTTTACGTCTCTGGTTAGATTTCTTCCTAAGTATTCTGTCTCCTTGGGGGTTATTGTAAATGGTATTGATTTGGTGATTTCCTCTTCAAAGTTCTCTTGTTGGTGTGAAGGAATCCAATTGATTTTGTATGTTTATCTTGTATCCTGAAACTTTGCTGAAATCTTCTATTAGTTCCAGTAGTTTTCTTGTGGATTCTTTGGGGTTTCTGTGTATAATATCATATCATCTTCAAATAAAGGTACTTTTACTTCTTCCTTACCAATCTGGATGCCCTTTATTTCTTTTTCTAGCCTAATTGCTTTGGCTAGGAACTCCAGCACAATGTTGAATAAGAGTGGTGATAAAGGGCATCCTTGTCTCGTTCCCATTCTCAAGGGGAATGCTTTCAGACTCTCTCCATTTAAGATGAAGTTGTCTGTTGGCTTTGTATAAATGCCCTTAATTATGTTGAGGAATTTCCTTCTATTCCTATTTTGTTGAGAGTTTTTATCATGAATGGGTGTTGGACTTTGTCAAATGCCTTTTCTGCATTAATTGATAAAATCATGTGGTTCTTGTCTTTTGCTTTATTTATGTGATGAATTATAGTGATTGTTTTCCTAATGTTGAACCATCTCTCCATACCTAGTATAAATCCCACTTGATCACGGTGAATTTTTTTTTTTGATATGTTGTTGAATTCTATTGGGTAGAATTTTGATGATGATTTTGGCATCAATGTTCATACTGGATATTGGTCTGTAAGTTTCTTTTTTTGTGGTGTCTTTACCTGGTTTTGGTATCAGGGTTATGCTGCCTTCATAGATTGAGTTTGGAAGTATTCCATCCTTTTCTATGCTCCGAAATACCTTTAGTAGTAGTGGGTTAACTTTTCTCTGAAAGTTTGGTAGAATTCTCCAGTGAAACCATCATGGCCTTAGCTTTTTTTTTTGTTGGGAGTTTTTAAATTATCTTTTAAATCTCTTCTTTTGTTATGGGTTTATTTAGTTGTTCTACCTCTGTTTGTGTTAGTTTAGGTAGATAGTGAGCTTCTAGAAATTTGTCCATTTCCCCTAAGTTTTCAAGTTTGCTAGAGAACAATTTTTCATAATATTCTGTTATGATTCTTTTAATTTCATTTGGGTCTGTTGTGATATCTCATTTCTTATTCAGGTTATTCATTTCCTTTCCTGTTTTTGTTTTGTCATTTTGGCCAATGGTTTATCAATTTTCTTGATCTTTTCAAAGAACCAGCTTTTGGTTTTGTTAACTCTTTCATTTGTTTTTCTAATCTCTATTTCATTTAATTCTGCTCTAATTCTTATTATTTCCTTTCTTCTGGCACTCAAGGGCTTCTTTTGCTGCTCTCTTTCTATTTGTTCGAGTTGTACGGTTAATATTTTGATTTTGGTCCTTTCTTCTGTTTGGATATGTCCATTTACTGCTATAAACTGACCTTTGAGCACTGCTTTTGCTGTGTCCCAGAGATTCTGGTAGTATGTGTTATCATTCTCATTTGATTCTATGAATTTCTTTATTCCATCCTTAATTTCTTCTGTAACCCAGTAGTTTTTGAGCAAGATGTTTTTCAGTCTCCATGTGTTTGATTTTTTTTTCCTTGCTTTTCTGTTATTGATTTGTACTTTTATGGCTTTATGGTCAGAGAAGATGCTTTGTAATATTTTGATGCTTTGGATTCTGTTAAGGCTTGCTTTATGGCCTAATATGTGCTCTATTCTGGAGAATGTTCCATGTGCATTGGAAAAGAAAGTATATTTGGCTGCTGTTGGGTGGAGTGTTCGGTATACGTCTATGAGATCAAGCTGGTTGATTGTGGTATTTAGATCTTTCGTGTCTTTGTTGAGCTTCTTTCTGGATGTTCTGGTCTTCACTGAAAGTGGTGTGTTGAAGTCTCCTACAATTATTATGGAGCTGTCTGTCTCTCTTGTCAATGCTGTTAGAGTTTGTTTCATGTATTTTGGAGCCCTGTTGTTGACTGTGCAAATATTTATTATGGTTATGTCCTCTTGGTGTATTTACCCTTTAATCATTATATAGTGTCCTTCCTTATCCTTTATGGTGGATTTTGTATTAAAGTCTTTTTTGTCAGAGATTAATATTGCCACTCCTGCTCTTTTTTGAGTGTTGTTTGCAAATTATATTTTCTTCCATCCTTTGAGTTTTAGTTTGTTCGTGTCTTTAAGTCTAAGGTGTGTCTCTTGTAGGCAGCATATAGATGGATCGCATTTTTTAATCCATTCTGCCAGTCTCGTTCTCTTTATTGGTGCTTTTAGTCCATTTACATTCAGATTAATTATTGATAGGTATGAGTTAGTGCTGTCATTTTGATGTCTTTTTTTGTGTGTTGTTGACAGTTTCTTTTTTACACTTAATTTCTTGTGCTGAGTAGTTTTTCTTTATGTATTTTTTTTTCAACTTTTTCATTGTTGTTGATTTTGTATTTGCTGAATCTTAGTGTTTTTCTTCTTATTTATTTTGATGTGTAGTATTGTTAGTTTTCTTTGTGGTTTCCTTAATATTTACCCCAATTTTTCTAAGTTTAAGCCACTCTTATTTGTTTATATCACCTTGTCTTCCTCTCCGTATGAAAGATCTATCACTACATTTTTTATTCCTTCTTTTTTTGTTTTAATGTTGTCATGTTTTACATATTGACATCTCTGTTTCCCTATTTTCAGTGTTTTGGCTTTGATTTATTTTTGGGACTTCCCTATCTGGGTTAACATCTGGTTGCTCTGCCCTGTGTTCTAGTCTTGGGTTGTTCTCTGATGTTATTGATTTCCTAACTGGAAGACTCCCTTTAGTATTTCTTGTAATTTTGGTCTGGTTTTTGCAAATTCTGTAAACTGTTAATCTGGAAATGCCCTAATTTCTCCATCATATTTTAGAGACAGTTTTGCTGAATATATAATTCTTGGCTGGCGATTTTTTTCCTTCAAAACTTTGTATATGTCATCACATTGCCTTCTTGCCTGCATGATTTCTGCTGAGTAGTCCAAGCTTAGTCTTATTGACTCTCCTTTGTACATGACTTTTGGTTTATCTAGCCTCTCTTAAAATTCTCTCTTTACCTTTGTTTTGGCAAGTTTGATTATAATATGTCTTGGTGACTTACTTTTGGGATCTACTTTATGTGGGGGTTCAATGAGCATCTTGTATAGATATCTTCTCATCTTTCACGATATAAGGGAAGTTGTCTGACAAGAAATCTTCAACAATTCTCTTGTATTTTCTGATATCCCCCCTGTTCTGGTACTCCAATCACTCATAGGTTATTCCTCTTGATAGAGTCCCTCACCTCATAATTATTAGGGTTTCTTCATTTTTTAAAATTCTCTTGTCTGAGTTTTCCTCAAATAAGTTGATGTGAAGTGCTTTGTCTTCAGTCTCACTAATTCTGACCTCCATTGCCTCAATTCTGCTCCTATGACTTTCTATTGAGTTGTCTAATTCTGCAATTTTATCGTTAGTTTTCTGGATTTCTGATTGCTCTCTCTCTGTGGACTTGTAGCCTGTTGAATTTGTCATTATGCTCTTCTATAATCTTTTTAAGTTCCTCTATTGCTTTGTATGTGTGTTCCTTGGATTTGTCTGCATTTTTCCTGATCTCCTTCCTGACATCTTGAAGAGATCTATATATTAATCTTTTGTATTCTACCCTTGGTAATTCCAAGAAGCTCTCTTCCACCAGAAAATTTCTTGGTTCTTTGTTTTGGCAGGTTGCTGATACCATCATGGTCTGCCTCTTTATGTGATTTGATATTGACTATTGTCTCTGAGCCAGCAATAAGTTATTATATTTATTTATTTTATATTTGCTTACTGTGTCCTAGCTTCTTGTTCTGTTTTGTTTTTATATTCCCAAATAGGCTGCTCATGTGAGCTGGTTTGATTATTGGCACCTTTGAACCTCTAAAGTCCTGTCACCAGGTGGTTAGATCTGTTACTAGGTATGTGAGCACAGGAGTCTGTTTACTTTTCTTATATGGATTCAGCTCAAGTGTCCAGGTAGTCAGTCACCAAGTGTGTGGTGTGGGCTCTCACCTACAATCATAGACAGGCATGGTGATTGGTGTAGGCACAGGATCTGGCTCAGTAGGGGGGTCACGTGCTGAGCAAGGCAGGGGGCTGACAGGTGCTCCTTAGTGTCTGAGAAGAAAGTGTGTCCTGTATTCTTCATATCCAATTTCTCAACTCACAGAAATTGTGCAATAATAAATGTGTGTTGTTTTAAGTTGCTAATTTTGGGGGCAACTTGTTTCGCAGCAATAAATAACTAACACAGTTTATATTTAATTGGTACTCTGAAATTGAAAAGAATTGATCTGTTTCTATAATTTTATTTAGGTGGATAGTGGAAACTTGTAGGTTTGATCCTCTTTGGATTACCAAACCTTTAATTTGTGGCATTTTTGCTGACTCTTCCAGAAATGTCTTCATTCTTTCTCCTTAAACTGTCAACTGCACTTTTCTTAGGTGCAGGACTGGGCAAAGTTTCATTCTTTTGTACATGAAGTTGCAATGAGTTGAAGCTGACTTGACAGCAGGTAACAACAACAATAACACTTGCCAAAATAAATTTATTGAATATTTTTTCAAATTCAGGAAACAACTCCAAGTCATGTGGTGTTAATTAGAATATTCTTTCCTGAAATGAAGTACTTTACATATAAATACAATTTTCCATCTGTGAGTGTGGAGTTGAGTAAAAACTATAATATATTGCTGTTATTGATGGGTGGCATCGAGTCAATCCCAACTCATAGCAATCCCATGTGACAGAGTAGCACTGCCGCATAGGGTTTTCTTGGCTGTAATCTTTACAGTAGCAGATCACCAGGTCTTTCTCCTGTGGAGCTGCTGGGTGGGTTTCAACTGCCAACCTTTTTGTTAGCATCTGAGCATTTAACCATTGAACTACCAGGGATCCTAAAGAACTATAATATAGACACCACAAAATAACGTTGGTAAAAGAAACATCCAGTAAGCAAACCAAAGCCATGTGTTGCTTTGTGTGTGTCTGTGGTGTTTTGTTTATTTACTTTTTTCCCCGTGTAGCTCTGTATGAAGGTTAGAACAAAAGGGTTGAGGTGAAGGAAGAGGATCTAAACCATTTATAATGGAGCTGAGACAAGTAGACTGAGTTTCATTTTCAAAGGAAAAAAGTTGAAAAATAAGGACCTATTTTTAAATTTTTGCACTTCCTCTTACTCTCTAAGGCAGGGTATTGCACACTGCATATACTATTTAAAAAGTCATGTAGAAAATTATAGCCTCCCTCTAGAATTTCACTGGAGTGTAATACAACTCCATGACTTTTTTTTTTTTTTCCTACTAAATAAAGGCATCTGTGGCACTGTTGGGCCCTTTCCAATCTCAACCTTCCAGTATTTATGATGTTGACATTTCTTCCAGCAACTTGGAAAGTGTTCTGTACTAGAAATGTTGTATTCCCTTAGGAAGCACCATTTCTGAGTGTGTTCTCTAGGTTGGAAAAATTTTGGTCTACACATGCTTCATTCCACATGAGCACTGGTGACTTGAAAGCAAGAAGAGTGCATGTTTAGGGGCTACATTTGTAGCTCCTTCCTTAAACTAAATCTCAGCGTTTCTTTCAAGAGGTACAAATTGTTCTGGCTACAGGATCTTGGAAATCTCTTGTGCCTGATATATTTTAAATTTTTCCTTTATACATCCAATGTAATTTACAACCTTGTACATGGCATATGATAGTTTAAAAAAAAGAAAAAAAGAAAGCATTGCTGCTGAAATTTCCAGTACAAAGGGTAAAAACAAACCACAAGTTTCTGTAAATTTGTGAATGTGTACATATAAAAACAGAATGGGGATTGGAAAATGTGGTTATTTTATTTATTCTAGCTTTGACATATTGGGACTATCATCTGATTAATACCTTCAGGATCCTGGTTACTTAAAGAAAAAACATACTGAATATCACTTAGAATGAAGGTCTGTATGTGATAGGGTAAATATGCAAATCTGATTTCTAGAGAAAGAGAGAAAGGTGTTCATATTTAATCAATGACAATTATGGAGGGCATAGTTCTGGACAAACAAGTATATATGGAAATAGACTTAATCTTTTTTGTTCAACCTCAATAAATATGCTTTAGGACGCAATTGGCACCTACTTAACAAATAATTAGAGCCTGAAAGAGTATAAATTTACATTTAGTTGCATTAGTTAACACAATGCCTTTGATGCTTTGCTTTGATTCCTGTGTAGCCTTCTACATAGGAATTTTACCACATTTATTCCTCTTGCCAAGTGAAATGCTGGAAAGCTAAGAGTTATTAGAGCATTCTAATTGAAACTTAAAAACTAATTAGAATGTGTGTTCCTATTTAGGAACTGCTGAACTAAAAAGTCTGAAGCAAAAATAAATCACTGTATTTATACAGTAACTGTCATATATTCTTAAAATTAAGTTGAAACTTGAGACTTTTGATTTACAATGTAACTAAAAATATGCACCAAAGCACTTTAAACTTCTTTAGAAATTTGTGAAGATATTTTGGAAACTAAATAAAAATAAAATCTGCTTTTCCTGGGATAAACTAACAAGTAAAATAGCAAGCAGTAAAATTTTAACAACATTGTATGGAAAATATGGCAGCACTGGCCAATATCAACAGTTTCATTCACAAGAATTGCATGGGATTAAACTTTTGCAAAGAAAAACTTGGCAGGCAAAGTTGTCAAACTCTTTCCAGAATTCGACTGACAAAGAAAACACATACACACATACACCCACTGAATGAAGAAAATTCTAGTGTCAGTGGGATATCCCCATACCTAAAATTACAAAGATATAAGAGCCAAAAACCACTATTTGAGAATCTGTGATTATCTGAGCATATGCTAAAAATATATTTTTAAAAATGATTATATTTTACAACTTAGTTTTTCCTTAGGAATTACTTACTTTGCAGATGCTCACCATTTGAGTAAAATAGAAAACAAACTCATAAATATGAGATATCACTGAACTCTTTCTACATATAATGTCTGAAGTCACTTGAGAAAAGATCCTTGAGCCTCTGCCTCCAAGCCACAGCCACTATCCATCTATCAGGAAACCAACTATGGGCACTGTCCTTTCCTTTTGTATATGTTGTATGAAGCATTCATTCAATCCATTCAACAAATATTTAGTGAATGTCTTGCTTGTTACAGGGACTATTCATTGAATGAACCCTTAAAAATTCCCCATGTTGTGGAGCCCACAGTAGAGTGGGAAGAGGAAGAGCAGCGTCTTCCAAGTAAAGCTCAGTTGACATTAGCCATAGACTTTCCAAACTGGCATTTCATTCATTCATTCACCAAGGAAATGCCACACCTTGGAACTACAGCTGGACTCTCCAATGGGTGAGGTAGAAAATATACAAGTAAAAAAGGAATATGATCAGGTAAAGGAGGCCCCTCCCATATTCTGAAAATGATACAATCCCAGAGCTTTTTCATCACTACCTACATGTTTCAGTAGGAGTAGTGGTGGTTCAGTGGTACAATTCTCACCTTCCATGTGGGAGCCCTGGGCTTAATTTCCGTAATCAATGCAGCTCATGTACAGCCATCTGCAGGCTTAGGGCAAACTCAACAACAGCTAACAACATATATCAATAAGTTTGTGAATTTCCGTATTGTATAACAAAAGTGACATAAAGTCAGCTCGGGTAGCTCATGACGTTGTATTTTGTCTATGAAGAGAGTTTGTAGTTCTAAGTGAAGTGCTGTTTAAAAGCAGGATTGTGCTGCCACAGTCAGATCAATTGCCTGAGAAATCTGAAGGGCAAGAGTCAGCCTGGGCAGCAGCTAGTGAAAAAAACAAGGAGATATGGCCATGGGGTCACTTGCACTCCTAGAGCTATTGTGGTCAAGTGAGAGTTTTTTGTGTGGGCAAGAAGGCTCTTGGAGGGGTGAACAGATCTTTGGAAAAGTTGGAGTTATCACAGGATGTCTGAGGAGTGAGGGAGGAAATGGAGGAACATGAGTAACTCATCTAGAGAAGTGCAAGTAAGTGATCTCAGGGATGGGAGGGCCCTGAAGAACCCAGCACATTGTCAGAGTGTCAACAGGCAGCAGAGCCCTGCAACTTTCCAGTCAGAACCAGCCTATGACACCATGTCTCCTCCCTCCCTGCCCTCCACCTCAAAATGCAGAAATGAAGGAGGGGAGAAAATAGGGAGAGAGGGGATCAGCGAGGAAAGAGATGAAGTTGACTATATTCCCTTCCCTGTGTTTTGGCCTCCCCATCTCTAGGAGGCCCAAACTCAGGGGAAGAGTGTGTGTGTGTGTGTGTGTGTGTGTGTGTGTGTGGTGGTGTTGGGGGAGGGGGTGTGAGGAGGGAAGGGGAGGCTTCAAGGTTAAACCAAGGTCAAACTTCTGACCTTTACAAGGCACTGGGCATTTTAATTACTGACTAAAGGATCTTAATTTTTTTTTTTGGAAATGTGTCTTTTCCATTCTCCTGAATATATATCAGCTCCCAGCATATCATGGACTTTCTGACTTTACTCCCAATACGCAGTAGCAGTCAGGTTATCTCAGTTCATGTGTTTCTCTTAGAAAGAAAGGAATATAGCCACTGTCATTGCTACATTTAGCTAAATGATGCCCGAGTGGCCTGAAATAATAACCACGCCTTTGGAAATACTCAGTTTATACCCTGGCAGCATCTGGCTGATGGTGGCTGTGTGTGCATACAGTTAGAAGCTAAACTGCTGATACATGAATTTAGTATGTCTTCATGACTGACACTAATCACTTCAGTAAAATTGATCATACAGTAAACTGTATTGATATTAAAGTGACCAGAGGAAAGATCCCGCAGGAGCGAGTTTCCAGCATTTTCTGTGTGTGGACATTGCCCAGGCCTTGCTTCCATAAACCTCAAAAAGGCGTGGTCCACTTTCAGGCCACAGTTATCTGTAAACATTTGAATATGCATCACAGCTTTAGGATGTGTTATTTACACAAATTAAAGGACCAGTGTGAAGCTGGGACACTCTGATCTCTTTGAAGCTGTGCTCTTGTCACTGACACATCTGTGTATAAGTACTCCTGAGCTCTCATGGAGAACCCCAAACGAAGAAAGTGGAAGTATACCTGGGAGAGAATTGCCAGTGAAGCTCACTCACAGATTCCCAGATCATGTTGGCAAAGCGCAACATGACTTTGAGTCGACCTTGAAATTTATGGTCTGGCACAAATAGTCATTACACCGGGAACAGCTTGTGCAATGCCTAGATAGCAAAGGTACCCAAAAACGTACTGGAAGTGGAAAGAAATGAAAATATCCAATTTAGTTTTAATTCTGGAGTGGAGAATGGACTGTGATTTTGCGAGGTAGACATAAAGTTCAATGCCAGTTCTAAGGGAAGAGGACACTGTGATCTTTTAAGTGTACTTACAATGTGGACTAGAAACAGGTTGATTGTTGTGAACAGCTGGTAAGCATGATGCTAGTACACTTACTTTCACTGCTCTCTGATTGTAAACTTATGAGTTGTTCCCTCTTTTCCTGTGCTCTGTGGAGCAAAGGGAAGTAAATTCATGCTTATCTAATATATGAATGAGATCTCACGCCCTTTTAATGACAGCATATCTAAATTGAAAGGCGGCTTACACACTCATTACATAAAGTCATAAAATTTCAGTTGGGCCCAAGGGAGCACAAGTTAATCTTTATCCCAGGAGTTCACATCAAATGTCCAGGCTATTATACAGTTTAAGGAGCCCTGGTGGCACAGTGGTTAAGTGCTCGGCTGTTAACCGAAAGGTTGGTGTTTTGAACCCACCAGCTGCTCTGCGAGAGAAAGATATAGCCGTCTGTTTCCATAAAGATTGTTGTTGTTGTTAGGTGTCGAGGAGTTGGTTCTGACCCATAGTGACCCTATGTATGACAGAATGAAATACTGCTCAGTCCTGTGCCATCCCCATGGTAGTTGCTACGCTTGAGCCCATTGTTGCAGCCACTATGTCAATCCATCTAGTTGGGGGTCTTCCTCTTTTTCTCATACCCTCTTCTTTACCAAGCATGATGTCCTCCAGGGACTGTTCCCTCCAGCCTTGAAAGCCCTATGGGGCAGTTCTCCTCTGTCCTATAGAGTCACTAAGAGTCAGAATCAACTCGATGGCAAAGGTTTTGGTTTGGGTTTTTATTATAGAGTTTAGTATTTGGTTAGTATGGATTTATTCTACATTATCTCATAATGTGTATGAAAATTTGGTAAGTAAATTATTATTATTACATACAATCATGGAGCTTTATGATTGTCTATATGATATGAATAATACACACTCCATATGTAAGCAAACTCTGCAAGCTGAAGCTGCCTCCCCTACAGTCCCAGTACCGGGAGAACACGGTCATTATTTACCCAGACTAGCAACTGATTCAGCCAACACTGTGTATCCAATGCAAGGGCAGTCATCTGTGATCCGTGATGTGGCCTAGAATGAAGAGTTGAGCTGGAACAGTCAGATTCCCTTTTTCTGACATTACAACTAGAACTGGGGAACGAATCTGACAGGTGTAAGCTGAGAGAGACAGACAGTCATGGAAAGGCAGAGAGGAGCCAGGTCAGCCAATGGTAAAACCTAGGGTGGAGATCTGCGCTCCTCCTGTTCAGATCTCTACCAAAAGCAATTGCTGTCAAGTTGATTCCTACTCACGGTGACCCCATGTGTGTCAGAGTAGAACTGTGCTCATAGGGTTTTCAATAGCTGATTTTTGGGGAAGTAGAATGCCAGGTCTTTCTTCCAAGGTACGTCTGGGTGGACTTGAACCTCCAGTCTTTCGGTTAGCAGCTGAGCATGCTGGCATCACCCTGGGACTCGTCAAGTCTCTAGAGACATTTTATGTCCAGAAGTTTCTTTTACTTCCACCTTTCTTGTGGCTCAGCCCCATCCTTGTATTTTTAAGAGATTTCTAAAGATCTTGGAGGAACTGTTAGGAGAGCGTTTCCACCACAAAGCTAACGGGAGAAAAGTGAAGGAAACTGATTTGATGTTTACCATTTGCACACTTGCAGAACTGCAGTTCTGTGTGAAGGAACCTGAAACTATTCGATCCAACATTTTCAAATTTAGGTCCACAAGTCTAGCTTCCCAAGAATCTATCTATTAAAGACAGATTGCCAGAACCCATCTCCCTAGATTCAGCACCTAGGTGGCTCCTAGGACTATCTTTTTAGATAAACAAACCAAAAAACCAAACCCGCTACCAGTGAGTCCTTCTGACTAATAGCTCCAGGCAGTTCCGCCATGTTTGGGTCCTGACATTGCCAACTCTCTCAATTTTCAAACAAGAGGACAGATACAGTGTCTTAAATTGTCAGGCCCCAAGTAACACAATTAATGTGTGGAAGAACCTGAGTGGGACTAGCATTTTCTTGTTTCTAGTACTTTTTCCAACCTACCAATTTGTTTTTGTTATGGATATTTGGAAAACGTACTAGCAGAACAGACTTACATAATGCTCAAGGACTAGTTGATTGGAACTTTCTTGTACAATTAGTATACTTTTTTTCTAGTCCACTATCATGCTGTTGTTACTTTTGTTGGGCGCCATCACGTTGATTTTCCCCTTACAGTGATCCCATATGACAGAGTAGAACTGCCCTATGCAGTTTTCTAGGCTGTAATCTTTATGGAAGCAGGTCATCAGGTCTTTTGTCCTGCAGAGCTACTAGGCGGGTTCTAATGGTCAACTTTTCTGTTAGCAGCTGAGCGTTTAACTGCTGCACCACCAGGGTTCCTTACTGTTATCTTACCAATCATCAAAGCTGAAAATGAATGAAAAATGCCAGGAGATATATTATTTCAAAGTAATACTAAAAATAAATGTACTATTGCCCTCAATAAAGTTGATTTATGACACTAGGAAAACATAGAGAAGGATCTAGAACAGACTCAGAATGTGCCACGAACGTTGAATTATATGGTAGATTTATTTAAAAATTCTAGACTTTAAAACACTTCTGTAAAGAGAATATTAATAAATGAATGTCTAGCTAATTATTAGAAATCAATATTGTTAGGCAAACGGACCAAAAACAAAGTTAAGCTATGAAGTTATTTTAAAACATAGTAAAATATTTATGATGGGAATATTCTTTACTGAGCTAGATATTCCCTTCCCAGCTAGGTTTAAGTGATTCAAATAGATGTAGTTTGGTTTCTACCTTCCAGATAACCTTATCATGGGCTATTAAGGCTTAGAGAAGAATGCAAGCTTAAATATAACTATAAAAGTTTAAGATTAGCACAAGAAAGAAAAGTATTGGTGCATCCATTGGAATTCTCTCTTACTGTACTCATCAAATAATTTTTGCATATTCTTTAGAAAGAGTTGCAAGTAACATAAATGGAAACAGAAATAAGCACAATGAAGTAAAATTGTATCGAGCATCAGTACTAACTTTGGTTGGGAAGGGAGAATTATTAGTCCCATTCCACAATTTTGGCAGAGTGTGCACTCAGTTCCATTTTCACACACAGGTGGAAGTGTTGTAGAGAATACTTCAAGTTTTCTCTCCTTTCCACTTACCAGTTTTTCATCGAGGACAATGGAGTGATTGCCTGGCTGGTTAGAGACTGACATTTACTGGGCAACATTGTTTTCAATGGGTAGATGATAACATGGAAGAGAAATGAAGGCGAGTATCTCCACAGAACCATTCCTACTGGGGCTTGGTGATGGAGTAACTTATATCCTAGATAATCAGTGGCAAGTAACAAGCTCTTGTGTATGGGACCGTTGACAGTGCCAAGAGTCTGAAACTTACATACTAGCCCAGGGAGGTAGCCAGTTTTGAAGGAGCACGAACTCTGTTTTGGCAATGTTCTAAGTTTACTACAAAAATATAGTGCTCTACTCCTCAACAATAATCTTATTATTATCTCTCTTTTACAGATGAAGAAACTGAGGCACAGATAAAGAAACTGAGCCACAGTAGCTTGCCCAAGGTTTTCGAGTTATAGGATTACAACACTAGGTATCAGTTCTAGGGAGTGGGGGACTTCTGGAAAGGCAGTGTGGGAGTTCTGTGAACACTCCCCCTGAGAGAGACATATGTTAAGCTGGTTTAAATTGGTAAAGACAAGTATTCAAAATCTCTAGAGATTGATCCAAGGACTTACAACAAATTGTTTTGCTATTAGTTGCTGTAAAGTCGATTCTGACTCATGGCGACCACATGTCTGCAGAGTAGCAATGCTCCACAGGGTTTTCAAGGCTGTGACCCTTCTGAAGCAGTTCGCCCTCTGGGTGGGTTTGAACTGCCAATCTTTCTGCTCATAGTCCAGTGTTTGTTTGTGCTTCCCAGGAACTCCATAGTAGGAGGCATTTATTCATCAATAAAGGACAGTTGTTAAGCGCTGGGCTGCTAACCACAGGGTCAGTGGTTTGAATCTACCAGCTGCTCTGAGGGAGAAAGATCTGGCAGTCTGCTTCTGTAGAGAATACAGCCTTGGAAACCCTATGGGACAGTTCTACTTTGTCTTATAGGGTTACTGTCAGTCAGAATTGACTTGAAGGCACAGGTTTTTGGTTTGATATTCATCAATTTCAAGGGAACTTGGCAAGAACAGAGTAGCCTCAGCATTCAGCTAGAAGCTGTATCCTGTTCTCCCCACCCCCATCTCTGGGTAACGGAAGTGCCATTCAAGCGGGCTTGGCAGCTGTCCTACACAGTGTTCTGTATGCCCCCACCCCCACCTCCTGCTCTGTAGAGAGGATCAGGCAGGACAGCTGGGGAGGAGTGCAACTCCCCATTTCCCCACAGCTGTGTGTGGGATAGAGCTGTTGCATTGGGCTTGAGAGTGGCAGCTCCCATGTCCCCAGTTTCCCAGTGCAGGGAGCTATTCTGGGTTGAGTTGGCAGCCAGTGAACATAGGCACATCCCACCTCGGCCAGTTTTGGACTGCAGAAAAGATCTATATTGGGTTGTGGCATTCATTCCTGTTCCCCTACACCCCTAATCCAGCTTAGCTGCTGCTCCTTAGCACAGAGGCTTTGGCCAAGGGAAAGTCAATCAAGCCTCAAAGGCCAGTAACACCCTGCCCCTGTCAAGCTGGATTATTGAACTGAATGAAGTTAGTGGCTCAGCTGGTAATTCTGGTATGTAGAGAAAGCCCATCTCAACCACACTTGGATTCAACTGGCTTTTTAAAAGTATGTCCAGTGTCATTCCATCCATCAAGTCTGCCTTGGAAATTATTCCCAGTGGGCCCTTCTACTTGTTAAGATCATGAGAGAAGATCACATTTGTTGACTTTGTATCCTAAAACTTAGTATATTCTTTATTTTAATATCAATTCACCATTAAAGCTTTCAGTCAAGACAAGTGAAATAGTTATACCTTAACTCCCATAAGTAGGCAAGAGCTTCATAAAATGAAATAAGAAGGAAAAACATTGATTAGGCTTAAGATATCTAATTTTCTTTCCAAATGATTGCAGTACTTTGCATGAAGTCCCCTGATTGTGCCACTTGGGGGAGAATGAACCAGTTTCTCTTTGATTGAAATCAGGCTTTATTCGGGTCCATAACATAGTCATTGTCTTACTGGGCAGGAATTGCGGGTTTGTTTTTATTCGATGCAAGTATGTTTGTGAGTTCTGTGTGGCCATTGCAACAAGTTATGAAACTCACAAAAGAAGTAGAAAGTGCCATGGGAGGCCACTCTCTACTAATAAAGATCTTTAAACAGGGGTGAAACTATCAGTACAATTAAAATAAAATCATTTACCAAATCTTCTTTGAGATTACTAAAGTAAATGATAAAAATCCAACACTCACTTATAACATATATCTCCATTTATTTTAGGATAAAACATTCATAATTCTGAAGTCACTGCCTTTTGCAATGAGTCTTTGTAGTTGGATGGTGCCATGTGTAAAAGGCAGCAAAGTTGAGTGAGGATTGACCTGGGTGGTACGAGAAAAGGCATATGGCCCTCAGCTTATTTGAACATTAAAGAAATGCTGTGCAAGCAGATGACATTTGGTGAAATCTGATGAATGGCAAAATAGGCAAAAAACAAAGACTGCAGAGAGGTAAGTAATATATAGAATGCACATTTGTAGCTAGAGGACACCCAAATTATTCTAAATTTTAAAAGCCTTTACGAGAGAAATTGAGTATTAATTATGCTAACATCTTTTGGCCTAAAGAATAAAAAATAGTAATGAAAAAAGAAGACTATGGTTTCTGGGCCAACTGCCTAGGGCTTTTTGTTTGTTTTTGTTTTTACAAATCTTTCTACTTAAAGGGAAGGTGTAATCCCGAAAGATGTTTTTTTAATAGCATCATTCATATACAATTTATATACCACAAATTGACTCATTTGAAGTATACAACTCAATGTTTTTTAGTATATTTACAGAGTTGTGCAACTATCACCATATCTTAATTTTAGAATATTTTTATCATATTGTTCTCATTTTATTACCTTGTCCCCATTCCCACACTGCCCCTAGACTCAGGCAACCTCTAATCAACTTTCTGTCTTTATACATTTGTCTGTTCCGGACATTTCATATGAATGGAAGCATACAGTATGTCATCTTTTGTGACTAGCTTCTTCCCTTAACATGATGATTTTGAGGTTCATCTATCTTGTAGCATGTTCCTTTTTTTAGTTGCTGAATAATATTCCATTGTATTATTATGCCGCATTTTGTTGATCCATTCATCAACAGATTGATATTTGAGTTGTTTTTTCTGTTTTGGATATTATCAATAATGCTACTCTGAACATTCTTGTACAAGTTTTTGTGTAGACTTACATTTTTATTTCTCCTGAATATACAATAGAATTGCTATCATATATGTATGATATGAGTCACAAAATATCATATATCGTATATGTATGATATGATTGAGTATATAGTGGAATTGCTGTCATATTATGACTCTAAGTTAACATATGAGAAACTGCCAGACTGTTTTCTAAAGTGGCTGCACCATATTACATTGGTATCAGCAACATGCGAGGGTTCCAAATTCTCCACATCTTTGTCAACACTTATTATTGTCTGTGTTTTTTATTATGCCATCAGAGTGGGTGTGAAGTGACATCCCATTGTGGTTTTGATTTGCATTTCCCTAATGGCTATCTTTTCATGTGATTATTTGCCATTTGTATATCTTCTTTGGAGCCCCGGTGGCACAGTGGGTAAGTGCTAGTGGTGTTAACCAAAAAGTCAGCAGTTCGAATCCACCAACTGCTCCTTGGAAACCTTATGTGGCAGTTCTACTCTGTCCTATAGGGTCACTATGAGTCAGAATCGACTCAAGAGCAACTGGTTTGTTTTTTGGTTTGTATCTTCTTTGGAGAAATAAATGTCTATTCAAAGTCCTTTGTCCTTGATTAAAAAAAAAAGTTTTAATTGGGATTTTTTTTTTTATTATTATTATTGAGTTACAAGAATTCATGTGTTTTTGGATACAAGTCCCTTGTCAGATATATGATTTGCAAATACTGTCTCCCATTTTGTAGGCTGTCTTTTCACATTCTTAATGATGTCCTTTGAAGAACAAAAGCTTTTCTTTATGATGAAGTCCAAATTATAATATTATCATTTATTGCTTGTGCTTTAGGTGCATATATAAGAAATCCTTGCACAAGATCACAAAGATTTACTTTTATGTGTTCTTCTAAGATTTTATAGTTTTAGCTCTTACATTAGGTCTATGCTCTACTTTGAGTTGATTTTTGTGTATGGTGTAAAGTAAGGGTCCGTATTCATTCTTTTCCATGTGGATATCCAGTTGTCCCAGGACCAGTTATTTAAAGGGATATTCTTTCCCCATTGAATTGCCTAGGCCTCTTTGTGAAAATTTAATTGACCATAAATGTAGGATGGAAGACTAAGTTATTGATTTGACATCTTTCTTCTTTTTATATATGTATTTACAGCTATAAATTTCTCCTGCACTGCTTTAGCTGCATCTCATAAATTTTGGTATCTTGAGGTTTCACTTACATTCATCTTAAAGCATTTTCTGATTTCCTCTTTGACTCATTATTGATTTAGGATTGTGTTGCTTATTCTCCACATATTTGTGAATTTCCGAAAGTTCCTTCTGTTTATTGATTTCTAGTTTTATTCCATTATGGTTGGGAAACTTAATTAGCATGATTGCATTCATTTTAAACTTTCCGAGGCTAGTTTTACGGCCAGAATATGGTGTACCCTAGAAAATATCCCACATACACTTGAGAAGAATGTGCATTTTTCTGTTGTTGGATGAAGTGTTCTATAGGTGTCTGTTAAGTCTAGTTGGGTTATAGCATTGCTCAAGTATTCTATTTCCTTGCTAATCTTCTGCATAGATGATTTATCCATTATTGAAAGAGGGTTATTTAATTCTGCAACTATTGTTGTTTAATTGTCTCTTTTTACTTTCAGTTCTATCAAATTTTTTCCTTCATGATTTTTTGGGCTCTATTGTTAAGGGTAGGAAACCCTTGTGGTGTAGTGGTTGAGTGCTATGGCTGCTAATCAAAAGATTAGCAGTTTAAATCCACCAGGCACTCTTTGAAAACCCTATGGGGCAGTTCTACTCTATCCTATAGGGTTGCTATGAGTCAGAATCGACTTGATGGCAATGGGTTTGGTTTTGGTTTATCGCTGAGGGTGAAGTGAAGAGGACTTGAAGCACTTACTGATGAAGATCAAAGACTACAGCCTTCAGTATGGATTACACCTCAAGATAAAGGAAGCGAAAATCCTCACTACTAGACCAATAAGCAACATCATGATAAATGGAGAAAACTTGAAGTTGCCAAGGATTTTATTTTACTTGGATCCACAATCAATGCCTATGGAAGCAGCAGTCAAGAACTCAGATGACATAATGGATAGGACAAATGTACTACAGAATACCTCTTTAAAGAGTTGAAAATCAAGGATGTCACTTTGAGGACTAAGGTGTATCTGACCCAAACCATGGTATTTTCAATCACCTCATATGCACGTGAAAGCTGGACAGTGAATAAAGAAGACTGAAGAAGAATTAATGCCTTGGAATTACGATGTGGGTGAAGAATATTGAACATATCATAGACTGCCAGAAGAATGAACAAATCTGTCTTGGAATAAGTACACCAGAGTGCTCCTTGGAAGCGAGGATGGTGAGACTTCATCTCACGTACTTTGGGCATATTATCAGGAGGGACTAGCCCTTGGAGAAGGACATCATGCTTGGTAAGGTGGAGGGTCAGTGAAAAAGAGGAAGACCCTCAATGAGATGGACTGACACAGTGGCTGCAACAACGAGCTCAAGCATAGCAACGATTGTGAGGATGGCACAGGACCGGGCAGTGTTTCGTTCTTTTGTACTTAGGGTCCCTATGAGTCAGAATCGGCTCAATGGCACTAAAAACAAGCAACAATATTGTTGGGGGCATAGATGTATATAATTGTGATACCTTGCCGATGTATTGACACTTTTATTATCATAAGATATACCTCTTTGGCTCTATTAATGGTTTTCTTTTAAAGTCTATTTTGTCTGATATTGGTATAGCCACTCCAGCTTTCTTATGATTGTTGTGTGCATGATCCATCCTTTTTAATTATTGCACTTTCAACCTATTTGTATCCTTGAATTTAAATGGTGTATCTTGTAGGTATCAGTTGGGAGTTTTTTCTTTTCTTTCCCCCAGTCTGACAATCTCTACCTTTTGATTAAATTGTTTAATCCATTGATATTTAATGTTATTATTTATATGGTTTAAATTATGTCTGCAATTTCCTTTTTGTTTGCTATATGTAGTATGTCTTTTTCTTCCTCTGTTCATCCTTTTCCACCTTCTTTTGTATTTAGTCAATATTTTCTAGTATACCATTTTAATTCCTTTAATGATTTTTAACTTTTTCTTTTTGTAATATTCTTAGTGTTACTCTTGGGGTAACAGTATACATCTTAACTTACTGTAATTTAATTCAGATATATATTATTTCATTCAGTTAGCTGTAGAAACTTTACACCTAGATAGTTCTATTCCCTAACCAAACCTGTTGCTGTCCAGTCAATTCCAACTCATAGCGACCCTCTTCCCTTTTTACGCTGTTATTGTTATACATACTGTATATAAATAAGTTACAATTGAAAAAAATAGATTGTTAAAATTAGTGCTTTATATATGTATGTATAAGGAGCCCTGACGGTGCAGTGCTTGAAGCGATTGACAGCTAACTGAAAGGTTGAAAGTTTGAAACCACTAGCTGCTCCTCAGGAGAAAAGTGTGACAGTCTGCTTCATAGAGATTTACAGCTTTGGAAATCCTATGGGGTCACTATGAGTCAGAATCAACTTGATGGCAGTTGGTTTGTTTTGGTACATGTATGTATATATAAAATATTAATATATATTCTATAATATA